>NC_135451.1:600000-900000 GCF_051991255.1 Vanacampus margaritifer
AGTTCATTTTGGCTCTCACACCTAAACTAAACGTTGTAGACTCAAAATTTTTGCTGTATTTAGTGTATTCTAGCATCCTGAAGATGATTCCAGCATTAATTTCATTGTGCTTATGCTCATTTTGAAGATTTTGACATTTTCACCTTAAGTGTACAATCAGGGGCTGAAAACGCGTTTAAAGCAATAAAAAGTTCATTTTGGCTCTCACACCTAAACTAAACGTTATAGACTCAAAATTTTTGCTGTATTTAGTGTATTTTAGCATCCTGAAGATGATTCCAGCATTAATTTCATTGTGCTTATGCTCATTTTTAAGATTTTGACATTTTCACCTTAAGTGTACAATCAGGGGCTGAAAACGCGTTTAAAGCAATTAAAAGTTCATTTTGGCTCTCACACCTAAACTAAACGTAGTAGACTCAAAATTTTTGCTGTATTCAGTGTATTCTAGCATCCTGAAGATGATTCCAGCATTAATTTCATCGTGCTTATGCTCATTTTGAAGATTTTGACATTTTCACCTAAAGTGCACAATCAGGCTGAAAACGCATTTAAAGCAATAAAAAGTTCATTTTGGCTCACACACCTAAAATAAACGTTGTAGACTCAAAATTTTTGCTGTATTTAGTGTATTCTAGCATCCTGAATATGATTCCAGCATTAATTTCATTGTGCTTATGCTCATTTTGAAGATTTTGACATTTTCACCTTAAGTGTACAATCAGGGGCTGAAAACGCGTTTAAAGCAATAAAAAGTTCATTTTGGCTCTCAAACCTAAACTAAACGTTGTAGACTCAAAATTTTTGCTGTATTCAGTGTATTCTAGCATCCTGAAGATGATTCCAGCATTAATTTCATCGTGCTTTTGCTCATTTTGAAGATTTTGACATTTTCACCTTAAGTGTACAATCAGGGGCTGAAAACGCGTTTAAAGCAATAAAAAGTTCATTTTGGCTCTCACACCTAAACTAAACGTTGTAGACTCAAAATTTTTGCTGTATTTAGTGTATTTTAGCATCCTGAAGATGATTCCAGCATTAATTTCATTGTGCTTATGCTCATTTTTAAGATTTTGACATTTTCACCTTAAGTGTACAATCAGGGGCTGAAAACGCGTTTAAAGCAATTAAAAG
The DNA here is from genome assembly GCF_051991255.1 of Vanacampus margaritifer. Classification (NCBI taxonomy): domain Eukaryota; kingdom Metazoa; phylum Chordata; class Actinopteri; order Syngnathiformes; family Syngnathidae; genus Vanacampus; species Vanacampus margaritifer. Next base: position 601,135 of record NC_135451.1, read on the forward strand.
TTAATTTTGGCTCTCACACCTAAACTAAACGTAGTAGACTCAAAATTTTTGCTGTATTCAGTGTATTCTAGAATCCTGAAGATGATTCCAGCATTAATTTCATCGTGCTTATGCTCATTTTGAAGATTTTGACATTTTCACCTAAAGTGCACAATCAGGCTGAAAACGCATTTAAAGCAATAAAAAGTTCATTTTGGCTCACACACCTAAAATAAACGTTGTATACTCAAAATTTTTGCTGTATTTAGTGTATTCTAGCATCCTGAAGATGATTCCAGCATTAATTTCATTGTGCTTATGCTCATTTTGAAGATTTTGACATTTTCACCTTAAGTGTACAATCAGGGGCTGAAAACGCGTTTAAAGCAATAAAAAGTTCATTTTGGCTCTCACACCTAAACTAAAGGTTGTAGACTCAAAATTTTTGCTGTATTTAGTGTATTCTAGCATCCTGAAGATGATTCCAGCATTAATTTCATTGTGCTTATGCTCATTTTTAAGATTTTGACATTTTCACCTAAAGTGCACAATCAGGCTGAAAACGCATTTAAAGCAATAAAAAGTTCATTTTGGCTCACACACCTAAAATAAACGTTGTAGACTCAAAATTTTTGCTGTATTCAGTGTATTCTAGCATCCTGAATATGATTCCAGCATTAATTTCATTGTGCTTATGCTCATTTTTAAGATTTTGACATTTTCACCTAAAGTGCACAATCAGGCTGAAAACGCATTTAAAGCAATAAAAAGTTCATTTTGGCTCTCACACCTAAACTAAACGTTGTAGACTCAAAATTTTTGCTGTATTTAGTGTATTCTAGCATCCTGAAGATGATTCCAGCATTAATTTCATTGTGCTTATGCTCATTTTGAAGATTTTGACATTTTCACCTTACGTGTACAATCAGGGGCTGAAAACGCGTTTAAAGCAATAAAAAGTTCATTTTGGCTCTCACACCTAAACTAAACGTTATAGACTCAAAATTTTTGCTGTATTTAGTGTATTTTAGCATCCTGAAGATGATTCCAGCATTAATTTCATTGTGCTTATGCTCATTTTTAAGATTTTGACATTTTCACCTTAAGTGTACAATCAGGGGCTGAAAACGCGTTTAAAGCAATTAAAAGTTCATTTTGGCTCTCACACCTAAACTAAACGTAGTAGACTCAAAATTTTTGCTGTATTCAGTGTATTCTAGCATCCTGAAGATGATTCCAGCATTAATTTCATCGTGCTTATGCTCATTTTGAAGATTTTGACATTTTCACCTAAAGTGCACAATCAGGCTGAAAACGCATTTAAAGCAATAAAAAGTTCATTTTGGCTCACACACCTAAAATAAACGTTGTAGACTCAAAATTTTTGCTGTATTTAGTGTATTCTAGCATCCTGAATATGATTCCAGCATTAATTTCATTGTGCTTATGCTCATTTTGAAGATTTTGACATTTTCACCTTAAGTGTACAATCAGGGGCTGAAAACGCGTTTAAAGCAATAAAAAGTTCATTTTGGCTCTCAAACCTAAACTAAACGTTGTAGACTCAAAATTTTTGCTGTATTCAGTGTATTCTAGCATCCTGAAGATGATTCCAGCATTATTTTCATCGTGCTTTTGCTCATTTTGAAGATTTTGACATTTTCACCTTAAGTGTACAATCAGGGGCTGAAAACGCGTTTAAAGCAATAAAAAGTTCATTTTGGCTCTCACACCTAAACTAATTGTTGTAGACTCAAAATTTTTGCTGTATTTAGTGTATTCTAGCATCCTGAAGATGATTCCAGCAATAATTTCATTGTGCTTATGCTCATTTTGAAGATTTTGACATTTTCACCTAAAGTGCACAATCAGGCTGAAAACGCATTTAAAGCCATAAAAAGTTCATTTTGGCTCTCACACCTAAACTAAACGTTGTAGACTCAAAATTTTTGCTGTATTTAGTGTATTCTAGCATCCTGAAGATGATTCCAGCATTAATTTCATTGTGCTTATGCTCATTTTGAATATTTTGACATTTTCACCTAAAGTGCACAATCAGGCTGAAAACGCATTTAAAGCAATAAAAAGTTCATTTTGGCTCTCACACCTAAACTAAACGTTGTAGACTCAAAATTTTTGCTGTATTTAGTGTATTCTAGCATCCTGAAGATGATTCCAGCATTAATTTCATTGTGCTTATGCTCATTTTGAAGATTTTGACATTTTCACCTTAAGTGTACAATCAGGGGCTGAAAACGCGTTTAAAGCAATAAAAAGTTCATTTTGGCTCTCACACCTAAACTAAACGTTATAGACTCAAAATTTTTGCTGTATTTAGTGTATTTTAGCATCCTGAAGATGATTCCAGCATTAATTTCATTGTGCTTATGCTCATTTTGAAGATTTTGACATTTTCACCTTAAGTGTACAATCAGGGGCTGAAAACGCGTTTAAAGCAATTAAAAGTTCATTTTGGCTCTCACACCTAAACTAAACGTAGTAGACTCAAAATTTTTGCTGTATTCAGTGTATTCTAGCATCCTGAAGATGATTCCAGCATTAATTTCATCGTGCTTATGCTCATTTTGAAGATTTTGACATTTTCACCTAAAGTGCACAATCAGGCTGAAAACGCGTTTAAAGCAATAAAAAGTTCATTTTGGCTCACACACCTAAAATAAACGTTGTAGACTCAAAATTTTTGCTGTATTTAGTGTATTCTAGCATCCTGAATATGATTCCAGCATTAATTTCATTGTGCTTATGCTCATTTTGAAGATTTTGACATTTTCACCTAAAGTGCACAATCAGGGGCTGAAAACGCATTTAAAGCAATAAAAAGTTCATTTTGGCTCTCACACCTAAACTAAACGTTGTAGACTCAAAATTTTTGCTGTATTTAGTGTATTCTAGCATCCTGAAGATGATTCCAGCAATAATTTCATTGTGCTTATGCTCATTTTGAAGATTTTGACATTTTCACCTAAAGTGCACAATCAGGCTGAAAACGCATTTAAAGCCATAAAAAGTTCATTTTGGCTCTCACAACTAAACTAAACGTTGTAGACTCAAAATTTTTGCTGTATTTAGTGTATTCTAGCATCCTGAAGATGATTCCAGCATTAATTTCATTGTGCTTATGCTCATTTTGAATATTTTGACATTTTCACCTAAAGTGCACAATCAGGCTGAAAACGCATTTAAAGCAATAAAAAGTTCATTTTGGCTCTCACACCTAAACTAAACGTTGTAGACTCAAAATTTTTGCTGTATTTAGTGTATTCTAGCATCCTGAATATGATTCTAGCATTAATTTCATTGTGCTTATGCTCATTTTGAAGATTTTGACATTTTCACCTTAAGTGTACAATCAGGGGCTGAAAACGCGTTTAAAGCAATAAAAAATTCATTTTGGCTCTCAAACCTAAACTAAACGTTGTAGACTCAAAATTTTTGCTGTATTCAGTGTATTCTAGCATCCTGAAGATGATTCCAGCATTAATTTCATCGTGCTTTTGCTCATTTTGAAGATTTTGACATTTTCACCTTAAGTGTACAATCAGGGGCTGAAAACGCGTTTAAAGCAATAAAAAGTTCATTTTGGCTCTCACACCTAAACTAAACGTTGTAGACTCAAAATTTTTGCTGTATTTAGTGTATTCTAGCATCCTGAAGATGATTCCAGCAATAATTTCATTGTGCTTATGCTCATTTTGAAGATTTTGACATTTTCACCTAAAGTGCACAATCAGGCTGAAAACGCATTTAAAGCCATAAAAAGTTCATTTTGGCTCTCACACCTAAACTAAACGTTGTAGACTCAAAATTTTTGCTGTATTTAGTGTATTCTAGCATCCTGAAGATGATTCAAGCATTAATTTCATTGTGCTTATGCTCATTTTGAATATTTTTACATTTTCACCTAAAGTGCACAATCAGGCTGAAAACGCATTTAAAGCAATAAAAAGTTCATTTTGGCTCTCACACCTAAACTAAACGTTGTAGACTCAAAATTTTTGCTGTATTTAGTGTATTCTAGCATCCTGAAGATGATTCCAGCATTAATTTCATTGTGCTTATGCTCATTTTGAAGATTTTGACATTTTCACCTTAAGTGTACAATCAGGGGCTGAAAACGCGTTTAAAGCAATAAAAAGTTCATTTTGGCTCTCACACCTAAACTAAACGTTATAGACTCAAAATTTTTGCTGTATTTAGTGTATTTTAGCATCCTGAAGATGATTCCAGCATTAATTTCATTGTGCTTATGCTCATTTTGAAGATTTTGACATTTTCACCTTAAGTGTACAATCAGGGGCTGAAAACGCGTTTAAAGCAATTAAAAGTTCATTTTGGCTCTCACACCTAAACTAAACGTAGTAGACTCAAAATTTTTGCTGTATTCAGTGTATTCTAGCATCCTGAAGATGATTCCAGCATTAATTTCATCGTGCTTATGCTCATTTTGAAGATTTTGACATTTTCACCTAAAGTGCACAATCAGGCTGAAAACGCGTTTAAAGCAATAAAAAGTTCATTTTGGCTCACACACCTAAAATAAACGTTGTAGACTCAAAATTTTTGCTGTATTTAGTGTATTCTAGCATCCTGAATATGATTCCAGCATTAATTTCATTGTGCTTATGCTCATTTTGAAGATTTTGACATTTTCACCTAAAGTGCACAATCAGGGGCTGAAAACGCATTTAAAGCAATAAAAAGTTCATTTTGGCTCTCACACCTAAACTAAACGTTGTAGACTCAAAATTTTTGCTGTATTTAGTGTATTCTAGCATCCTGAAGATGATTCCAGCAATAATTTCATTGTGCTTATGCTCATTTTGAAGATTTTGACATTTTCACCTAAAGTGCACAATCAGGCTGAAAACGCATTTAAAGCCATAAAAAGTTCATTTTGGCTCTCACAACTAAACTAAACGTTGTAGACTCAAAATTTTTGCTGTATTTAGTGTATTCTAGCATCCTGAAGATGATTCCAGCATTAATTTCATTGTGCTTATGCTCATTTTGAATATTTTGACATTTTCACCTAAAGTGCACAATCAGGCTGAAAACGCATTTAAAGCAATAAAAAGTTCATTTTGGCTCTCACACCTAAACTAAACGTTGTAGACTCAAAATTTTTGCTGTATTTAGTGTATTCTAGCATCCTGAAGATGATTCCAGCATTAATTTCATTGTGCTTATGCTCATTTTGAAGATTTTGACATTTTCACCTTAAGTGTACAATCAGGGGCTGAAAACGCGTTTAAAGCAATAAAAAGTTCATTTTGGCTCTCACACCTAAACTAAACGTTATAGACTCAAAATTTTTGCTGTATTTAGTGTATTTTAGCATCCTGAAGATGATTCCAGCATTAATTTCATTGTGCTTATGCTCATTTTTAAGATTTTGACATTTTCACCTTAAGTGTACAATCAGGGGCTGAAAACGCGTTTAAAGCAATTAAAAGTTCATTTTGGCTCTAACACCTAAACTAAACGTAGTAGACTCAAAATTTTTGCTGTATTCAGTGTATTCTAGCATCCTGAAGATGATTCCAGCATTAATTTCATCGTGCTTATGCTCATTTTGAAGATTTTGACATTTTCACCTAAAGTGCACAATCAGGCTGAAAACGCATTTAAAGCAATAAAAAGTTCATTTTGGCTCTCACACCTAAACTAAACGTTGTAGACTCAAAATTTTTGCTGTATTTAGTGTATTCTAGCATCCTGAAGATGATTCCAGCATTAATTTCATTGTGCTTATGCTCATTTTGAAGATTTTGACATTTTCACCTTAAGTGTACAATCAGGGGCTGAAAACGCGTTTAAAGCAATAAAAAGTTCATTTTGGCTCTCACACCTAAACTAAACGTTGTAGACTCAAAAATTTTGCTGTATTTAGTGTATTCTAGCATCCTGAAGATGATTCCAGCAATAATTTCATTGTGCTTATGCTCATTTTGAAGATTTTGACATTTTCACCTAAAGTGCACAATCAGGCTGAAAACGCATTTAAAGCCATAAAAAGTTCATTTTGGCTCTCACACCTAAACTAAACGTTGTAGACTCAAATTTTTTGCTGTATTTAGTGTATTCTAGCATCCTGAAGATGATTCCAGCATTAATTTCATTGTGCTTATGCTCATTTTGAAGATTTTGACATTTTCACATTAAGTGTACAATCAGGGGCTGAAAACGCGTTTAAAGCAATAAAAAGTTCATTTTGGCTCTCACACCTAAACTAAACGTTATAGACTCAAAATTTTTGCTGTATTTAGTGTATTCTAGCATCCTGAAGATAATTCCAGCATTAATTTCATTGTGCTAATGCTCATTTTGAAGATTTTGACATTTTCACCTTAAGTGTACAATCAGGGGCTGAAAACGCGTTTAAAGCAATAAAAAGTTCATTTTGGCTCTCACACCTAAACTAAACGTTGTAAACTCAAATTTTTTGCTGTATTTACTGTATTCTAGCATCCTGAAGATGATTCCAGCATTAATTTCATCGTGCTTATGCTCATTTTGAAGATTTTGACATTTTCACCTAAAGTGCACAATCAGGCTGAAAACGCATTTAAAGCAATAAAAAGTTCATTTTGGCTCTCACACCTAAACTAAACGTAGTAGACTCAAAATTTTTGCTGTATTTAGTGTATTCTAGCATCCTGAAGATGATGCCAGCATTAATTGCATTGGCCTTTTGCTTATTTTGAAGATTTTGACATTTTCACCTTAAGTGTACAATCAGGGGCTGAAAACGCGTTTAAAGCAATAAAAAGTTCATTTTGGCTCTCAAACCTAAACTAAACGTTGTAGACTCAAAATTTTTGCTGTATTCAGTGTATTCTAGCATCCTGAAGATGATTCCAGCATTAATTTCATCGTGCTTTTGCTCATTTTGAAGATTTTGACATTTTCACCTTAAGTGTACAATCAGGGGCTGAAAACGCGTTTAAAGCAATAAAAAGTTCATTTTGGCTCTCACACCTAAACTAAACGTTGTAGACTCAAAATTTTTGCTGTATTTAGTGTATTCTAGCATCCTGAAGATGATTCCAGCAATAATTTCATTGTGCTTATGCTCATTTTGAAGATTTTGACATTTTCACCTAAAGTGCACAATCAGGCTGAAAACGCATTTAAAGCCATAAAAAGTTCATTTTGGCTCTCACACCTAAACTAAACGTTGTAGACTCAAAATTTTTGCTGTATTTAGTGTATTCTAGCATCCTGAAGATGATTCCAGCATTAATTTCATTGTGCTTATGCTCATTTTGAATATTTTGACATTTTCACCTAAAGTGCACAATCAGGCTGAAAACGCATTTAAAGCAATAAAAAGTTCATTTTGGCTCTCACACCTAAACTAAACGTTGTAGACTCAAAATTTTTGCTGTATTTAGTGTATTTTAGCATCCTGAAGATGATTCCAGCATTAATTTCATTGTGCTTATGCTCATTTTTAAGATTTTGACATTTTCACCTTAAGTGTACAATCAGGGGCTGAAAACGCGTTTAAAGCAATTAAAAGTTAATTTTGGCTCTCACACCTAAACTAAACGTAGTAGACTCAAAATTTTTGCTGTATTCAGTGTATTCTAGAATCCTGAAGATGATTCCAGCATTAATTTCATCGTGCTTATGCTCATTTTGAAGATTTTGACATTTTCACCTAAAGTGCACAATCAGGCTGAAAACGCATTTAAAGCAATAAAAAGTTCATTTTGGCTCACACACCTAAAATAAACGTTGTATACTCAAAATTTTTGCTGTATTTAGTGTATTCTAGCATCCTGAATATGATTCCAGCATTAATTTCATTGTGCTTATGCTCATTTTGAAGATTTTGACATTTTCACCTTAAGTGTACAATCAGGGGCTGAAAACGCGTTTAAAGCAATAAAAAGTTCATTTTGGCTCTCAAACCTAAACTAAACGTTGTAGACTCAAAAATTTTGCTGTATTTAGTGTATTCTAGCATCCTGAAGATGATTCCAGCAATAATTTCATTGTGCTTATGCTCATTTTGAAGATTTTGACATTTTCACCTAAAGTGCACAATCAGGCTGAAAACGCATTTAAAGCCATAAAAAGTTCATTTTGGCTCTCACACCTAAACTAAACGTTGTAGACTCAAATTTTTTGCTGTATTTAGTGTATTCTAGCATCCTGAAGATGATTCCAGCATTAATTTCATTGTGCTTATGCTCATTTTGAAGATTTTGACATTTTCACATTAAGTGTACAATCAGGGGCTGAAAACGCGTTTAAAGCAATAAAAAGTTCATTTTGGCTCTCACACCTAAACTAAACGTTATAGACTCAAAATTTTTGCTGTATTTAGTGTATTCTAGCATCCTGAAGATAATTCCAGCATTAATTTCATTGTGCTAATGCTCATTTTGAAGATTTTGACATTTTCACCTTAAGTGCACAATCAGGCTGAAAACGCATTTAAAGCAATAAAAAGTTCATTTTGGCTCTCACACCTAAACTAAACGTTGTAGACTCAAAATTTTTGCTGTATTTAGTGTATTTTAGCATCCTGAAGATGATTCCAGCATTAATTTCATTGTGCTTATGCTCATTTTTAAGATTTTGACATTTTCACCTTAAGTGTACAATCAGGGGCTGAAAACGCGTTTAAAGCAATTAAAAGTTAATTTTGGCTCTCACACCTAAACTAAACGTAGTAGACTCAAAATTTTTGCTGTATTCAGTGTATTCTAGAATCCTGAAGATGATTCCAGCATTAATTTCATCGTGCTTATGCTCATTTTGAAGATTTTGACATTTTCACCTAAAGTGCACAATCAGGCTGAAAACGCATTTAAAGCAATAAAAAGTTCATTTTGGCTCACACACCTAAAATAAACGTTGTATACTCAAAGTTTTTGCTGTATTTAGTGTATTCTAGCATCCTGAATATGATTCCAGCATTAATTTCATTGTGCTTATGCTCATTTTGAAGATTTTGACATTTTCACCTTAAGTGTACAATCAGGGGCTGAAAACGCATTTAAAGCAATAAAAAGTTCATTTTGGCTCTCAAACCTAAACTAAACGTTGTAGACTCAAAATTTTTGCTGTATTCAGTGTATTCTAGCATCCTGAAGATGATTCCAGCATTAATTTCATCGTGCTTATGCTCATTTTGAAGATTTTGACATTTTCACCTTAAGTGTACAATCAGGGGCTGAAAACGCGTTTAAAGCAATAAAAAGTTCATTTTGGCTCTCACACCTAAACTAAACGTTGTAGACTCAAAATTTTTGCTGTATTTAGTGTATTCTAGCATCCTGAAGATGATTCCAGCATTAATTTCATTGTGCTTATGCTCATTTTGAAGATTTTGACATTTTCACCTTAAGTGTACAATCAGGGGCTGAAAACGCGTTTAAAGCAATAAAAAGTTCATTTTGGCTCTCACACCTAAACTAAACGTTATAGACTCAAAATTTTTGCTGTATTTAGTGTATTCTAGCATCCTGAAGATAATTCCAGCATTAATTTCATTGTGCTTATGCTCATTTTGAAGATTTTGACATTTTCACCTAAAGTGCACAATCAGGCTGAAAACGCATTTAAAGCCATAAAAAGTTCATTTTGGCTCTCACACCTAAACTAAACGTTGTAGACTCAAAATTTTTGCTGTATTTAGTGTATTCTAGCATCCTGAATATGATTCCAGCATTAATTTCATTGTGCTTATGCTCATTTTGAAGATTTTGACATTTTCACCTTAAGTGTACAATCAGGGGCTGAAAACGCGTTTAAAGCAATAAAAAGTTCATTTTGGCTCTCACACCTAAACTAAACGTTGTAGACTCAAAATTTTTGCTGTATTTAGTGTATTCTAGCATCCTGAAGATGATTCCAACAATAATTTCATTGTGCTTATGCTCATTTTGAAGATTTTGACATTTTCACCTAAAGTGCACAATCAGGCTGAAAACGCATTTAAAGCCATAAAAAGTTCATTTTGGCTCTCACACCTAAACTAAACGTTGTAGACTCAAAATTTTTGCTGTATTTAGTGTATTTTAGCATCCTGAAGATGATTCCAGCATTAATTTCATTGTGCTTATGCTCATTTTTAAGATTTTGACATTTTCACCTTAAGTGTACAATCAGGGGCTGAAAACGCGTTTAAAGCAATTAAAAGTTAATTTTGGCTCTCACACCTAAACTAAACGTAGTAGACTCAAAATTTTTGCTGTATTCAGTGTATTCTAGAATCCTGAAGATGATTCCAGCATTAATTTCATCGTGCTTATGCTCATTTTGAAGATTTTGACATTTTCACCTAAAGTGCACAATCAGGCTGAAAACGCATTTAAAGCAATAAAAAGTTCATTTTGGCTCACACACCTAAAATAAACGTTGTATACTCAAAATTTTTGCTGTATTTAGTGTATTCTAGCATCCTGAATATGATTCCAGCATTAATTTCATTGTGCTTATGCTCATTTTGAAGATTTTGACATTTTCACCTTAAGTGTACAATCAGGGGCTGAAAACGCGTTTAAAGCAATAAAAAGTTCATTTTGGCTCTCACACCTAAACTAAACGTTATAGACTCAAAATTTTTGCTGTATTTAGTGTATTCTAGCATCCTGAAGATAATTCCAGCATTAATTTCATTGTGCTTATGCTCATTTTGAAGATTTTGACATTTTCACCTAAAGTGCACAATCAGGCTGAAAACGCATTTAAAGCAATAAAAAGTTCATTTTGGCTCTCACACCTAAACTAAACGTTGTAGACTCAAAATTTTTGCTGTATTTAGTGTATTTTAGCATCCTGAAGATGATTCCAGCATTAATTTCATTGTGCTAATGCTCATTTTGAAGATTTTGACATTTTCACCTTAAGTGTACAATCAGGGGCTGAAAACGCGTTTAAAGCAATAAAAAGTTCATTTTGGCTCTCACACCTAAACTAAACGTTATAGACTCAAAATTTTTGCTGTATTTAGTGTATTCTAGCATCCTGAAGATGATTCCAGCATTAATTTCATCGTGCTTATGCTCATTTTGAAGATTTTGACATTTTCACCTTAAGTGTACAATCAGGGGCTGAAAACGCGTTTAAAGCAATAAAAAGTTCATTTTGGCTCTCACACCTAAACTAAACGTTGTAGACTCAAAATTTTTGCTGTATTTAGTGTATTCTAACATCCTGAAGATGATTCCAGCATTAATTTCATTGTGCTTATGCTCATTTTTAAGATTTTGACATTTTCACCTAAAGTGCACAATCAGGCTGAAAACGCATTTAAAGCAATAAAAAGTTCATTTTGGCTCTCACACCTAAACTAAACGTTGTAGACTCAATTTTTTTGCTGTATTTAGTGTATTCTAGCATCCTGAAGATGATTCCAGCATTAATTTCATTGTGCTTATGCTCATTTTTAAGATTTTGACATTTTCACCTAAAGTGCACAATCAGGCTGAAAACGCATTTAAAGCAATAAAAAGTTCATTTTGGCTCTCACACCTAAACTAAACGTTGTAGACTCAAAATTTTTGCTGTATTTAGTGTATTCTAGCATCCTGAAGATGATTCCAGCATTAATTTCATTGTGCTTATGCTCATTTTTAAGATTTTAACATTTTCACCTTATGTGTACAATCAGGGGCTGAAAACGCGTTTAAAGCAATAAAAAGTTCATTTTGGCTCTCACACCTAAACTAAACGTTATAGACTCAAAATTTTTGCTGTATTTAGTGTATTCTAGCATCCTGAAGATGATTCCAGCATTAATTTCATTGTGCTTATGCTCATTTTGAAGATTTTGACATTTTCCCCTAAAGTGCACAATCAGTCTGAAAATGCATTTAAAGCAATAAAAAGTTCATTTTGGCTCTCACACCTAAAATAAACGTTGTAGACTCAAAATTTTTGCTGTACTTAGTGTATTCTAGCATCCTGAAGATGATTCCAGCATTAATTTCATTGTGCTTATGCTCATTTTTGAAGATTTTGACATTTTCACCTTAAGTGTACAATCAGGGGCTGAAAACGCATTTAAAGCAATAAAAAGTTCATTTTGGCTCTCACACCTAAACTAAACGTTGTAGACTCAAAATCTTTGCTGTATTTAGTGTATTCTAGCATCCTGAAGATGATTCCAGCATTAATTTCATTGTTCTTATGCTCATTTTTAAGATTTTGACATTTTCACCTAAAGTGCACAATCAGGCTGAAAACGCATTTAAAGCAATAAAAAGTTCATTTTGGCTCCCACACCTAAACTAAACGTTGTAGACTCAAAATTTTTGCTGTATTTAGTGTATTCTAGCATCCTGAAGATGATTCCAGCATTAATTTCATTGTGCTTATGCTCATTTTGAAGATTTTGACATTTTCACCTTACGTGTACAATCAGGCTGAAAACGCATTTAAAGCAATAAAAAGTTCATTTTGGCTCTCACACCTAAACTAAACGTTGTAGACTCAAAATTTTTGCTGTGTTTAGTGTATTCTAGCAACCTGAAGATGATTCCAGCATTAATTTCATTGTGCTTATGCTCATTTTTGAAGATTTTGACATTTTCACCTTAAGTGTACAATCAGGGGCTGAAAACGCATTTAAAGCAATAAAAAGTTCATTTTGGCTCTCACACCTAAACTAAACTTTGTAGACTCAAAATTTTTGCTGTATTTAGTGTATTCTAGCATCCTGAAGATGATTCCAGCATTAATTTCATTGTGCTTATGCTCATTTTTAAGATTTTGACATTTTCACCTTACGTGTACAATCAGGGGCTGAAAACGCGTTTAAAGCAATAAAAAGTTCATTTTGGCTCTCACACCTAAACTAAACGTTGTAGACTCAAAATTTTTGCTGTATTTAGTGTATTCTAGCATCCTGAAGATGATTCCAGCATTAATTTCATTGTGCTTATGCTCATTTTTAAGATTTTGACATTTTCACCTAAAGTGCACAATCAGGCTGAAAACGCATTTAAAGCAATAAAAAGTTCATTTTGGCTCTCACACCTAAAATAAACGTTGTAGACTCAAAATTTTTGCTGTACTTATTGTATTCTAGCATCCTGAAGATGATTCCAGCATTAATTTCATTGTGCTTATGCTCATTTTTGAAGATTTTGACATTTTCACCTTAAGTGTACAATCAGGGGCTGAAAACGCATTTAAAGCAATAAAAAGTTCATTTTGGCTCTCACACCTAAACTAAACGTTGTAGACTCAAAATTTTTGCTGTATTTAGTGTATTCTACCATCCTGAAGATGATTCCAGCATTAATTTCATTGTGCTTATGCTAATTTTTAAGATTTTGACATTTTCACCTAAAGTGCACAATCAGGCTGAAAACGCATTTAAAGCAATAAGAAGTTCATTTTGGCTCCCACACCTAAACTAAACGTTGTAGACTCAAAATTTTTGCTGTATTTAGTGTATTCTAGCATCCTGAAGATGATTCCAGCATTAATTTCATTGTGCTTATGCTCATTTTGAAGATTTTGACATTTTCACCTTACGTGTACAATCAGGGGCTTAAAACGCGTTTAAAGCAATAAAAAGTTCATTTTGGCTCTCACACCTAAACTAAACGTTGTAGACTCAAAATTTTTGCTGTATTTAGTGTATTCTAGCATCTTGAAGATGATTCCAGCATTAATTTCATTGTGCTTATGCTCATTTTGAAGATTTTGACATTTTCACCTAAAGGGTACAATCTGGCTGAAAACGCATATAAAGCAATAAAAAGTTCATTTTGGCACTCACACCTAAACTAAACGTTGTAGACTCAAAATTTTTGCTGTATTTAGTGTATTCTAGCATCTTGAAGATGATTCCAGCATTAATTTCATTGTGCTTATGCTCATTTTGAAGATTTTGACATTTTCACCTAAAGTGCACAATCAGGCTGAAAACGCATTTAAAGCAATAAAAAGTTCATTTTGGCTCTCACACCTAAAATAAACGTTGTAGACTCAAAATTTTTGCTGTACTTAGTGTATTCTAGCATCCTGAAGATGATTCCAGCATTAATTTCATTGTGCTTATGCTCATTTTTGAAGATTTTGACATTTTCACCTTAAGTGTACAATCAGGGGCTGAAAACGCATTTAAAGCAATAAAAAGTTCATTTTGGCTCTCACACCTAAACTAAACGTTGTAGACTCAAAATTTTTGCTGTATTTAGTGTATTCTAGCATCCTGAAGATGATTCCAGCATTAATTTCATTGTGCTTATGCTCATTTTTAAGATTTTGACATTTTCACCTTACGTGTACAATCAGGGGCTGAAAACGCGTTTAAAGCAATAAAAAGTTCATTTTGGCTCTCACACCTAAACTAAACGTTGTAGACTCAAAATTTTTGCTGTATTTAGTGTATTCTAGCATCCTGAAGATGATTCCAGCATTAATTTCATTGTGCTTATGCTCATTTTTAAGATTTTGACATTTTCATCTAAAGGGTACAATCTGGCTGAAAACGCATATAAAGCAATAAAAAGTTCATTTTGGCACTCACACCTAAACTAAACGTTGTAGACTCAAAATTTTTGCTGTATTTAGTGTATTCTAGCATCTTGAAGATGATTCCAGCATTAATTTCATTGTGCTTATGCTCATTTTGAAGATTTTGACATTTTCACCTAAAGTGCACAATCAGTCTGAAAATGCATTTAAAGCAATAAAAAGTTCATTTTGGCTCTCACACCTAAAATAAACGTTGTAGACTCAAAATTTTTGCTGTACTTAGTGTATTCTAGCATCCTGAAGATGATTCCAGCATTAATTTCATTGTGCTTATGCTCATTTTTGAAGATTTTGACATTTTCACCTTAAGTGTACAATCAGGGGCTGAAAACGCATTTAAAGCAATAAAAAGTTCATTTTGGCTCTCACACCTAAACTAAACGTTGTAGACTCAAAATTTTTGCTGTATTTAGTGTATTCTAGCATCTTGAAGATGATTCCAGCATTAATTTCATTGTGCTTATGCTCATTTTGAAGATTTTGACATTTTCACCTAAAGTGCACAATCAGGCTGAAAACGCATTTAAAGCAATAAAAAGTTCATTTTGGCTCTCACACCTAAAATAAACGTTGTAGACTCAAAATTTTTGCTGTACTTAGTGTATTCTAGCATCCTGAAGATGATTCCAGCATTAATTTCATTGTGCTTATGCTCATTTTTGAAGATTTTGACATTTTCACCTTAAGTGTACAATAAGGGGCTGAAAACGCATTTAAAGCAATAAAAAGTTCATTTTGGCTCTCACACCTAAACTAAACGTTGTAGACTCAAAATTTTTGCTGTGTTTAGTGTATTCTAGCAACCTGAAGATGATTCCAGCATTAATTTCATTGTGCTTATTCTCATTTTGAAGATTTTGACATTTTCACCTTACGTGTACAATCAGGGGCTGAAAACGCGTTTAAAGCAATAAAAAGTTCATTTTGGCTCTCACACCTAAACTAAACGTTGTAGACTCAAAATTTTTGCTGTATTTAGTGTATTCTAGCATCCTGAAGATGATTCCAGCATTAATTTCATTGTGCTTATGCTCATTTTTAAGATTTTGACATTTTCACCTAAAGGGTACAATCTGGCTGAAAACGCATATAAAGCAATAAAAAGTTCATTTTGGCACTCACACCTAAACTAAACGTTGTAGACTCAAAATTTTTGCTGTATTTAGTGTATTCTAGCATCTTGAAGATGATTCCAGCATTAATTTCATTGTGCTTATGCTCATTTTGAAGATTTTGACATTTTCACCTAAAGTGCACAATCAGGCTGAAAACGCATTTAAAGCAATAAAAAGTTCATTTTGGCTCTCACACCTAAAATAAACGTTGTAGACTCAAAATTTTTGCTGTACTTAGTGTATTCTAGCATCCTGAAGATGATTCCAGCATTAATTTCATTGTGCTTAAGCTCATTTTTGAAGATTTTGACATTTTCACCTTAAGTGTACAATCAGGGGCTGAAAACGCATTTAAAGCAATAAAAAGTTCATTTTGGCTCTCACACCTAAACTAAACGTTGTAGACTCAAAATTTTTGCTGTATTTAGTGTATTAGCATCCTGAAGATGATTCCAGCATTAATTTCATTGTGCTTATGCTAATTTTTAAGATTTTGACATTTTCACCTAAAGTGCACAATCAGGCTGAAAACGCATTTAAAGCAATAAAAAGTTCATTTTGGCTCCCACACCTAAACTAAACGTTGTAGACTCAAAATTTTTGCTGTATTTAGTGTATTCTAGCATCCTGAAGATGATTCCAGCATTAATTTCATTGTGCTTATGCTCATTTTGAAGATTTTGACATTTTCACCTTACGTGTACAATCAGGGGCTTAAAACGCGTTTAAAGCAATAAAAAGTTCATTTTGGCACTCACACCTAAACTAAACGTTGTAGACTCAAAATTTTTGCTGTATTTAGTGTATTCTAGCATCCTGAAGATGATTCCAGCATTAATTTCATTGTGCTTATGCTCATTTTGAAGATTTTGACATTTTCACCTTACGTGTACAATCAGGCTGAAAACGCATTTAAAGCAATAAAAAGTTCATTTTGGCTCTCACACCTAAACTAAACGTTGTAGACTCAAAATTTTTGCTGTGTTTAGTGTATTCTAGCAACCTGAAGATGATTCCAGCATTAATTTCATTGTGCTTATTCTCATTTTGAAGATTTTGACATTTTCACCTTACGTGTACAATCAGGGGCTGAAAACGCGTTTAAAGCAATAAAAAGTTCATTTTGGCTCTCACACCTAAACTAAACGTTGTAGACTCAAAATTTTTGCTGTACTTAGTGTATTCTAGCATCCTGAAGATGATTCCAGCATTAATTTCATTGTGCTTATGCTCATTTTTGAAGATTTTGACATTTTCACCTTAAGTGTACAATCAGGGGCTGAAAACGCATTTAAAGCAATAAAAAGTTCATTTTGGCTCTCACACCTAAACTAAACGTTGTAGACTCAAAATTTTTGCTGTATTTAGTGTATTCTAGCATCCTGAAGATGATTCCAGCATTAATTTCATTGTGCTTATGCTCATTTTTAAGATTTTGACATTTTCACCTTACGTGTACAATCAGGGGCTGAAAACGCGTTTAAAGCAATAAAAAGTTCATTTTGGCTCTCACACCTAAACTAAACGTTGTAGACTCAAAATTTTTGCTCTATTTAGTGTATTCTAGCATCCTGAAGATGATTCCAGCATTAATTTCATTGTGCTTATGCTCATTTTTAAGATTTTGACATTTTCACCTAAAGGGTACAATCTGGCTGAAAACGCATATAAAGCAATAAAAAGTTCATTTTGGCACTCACACCTAAACTAAACGTTGTAGACTCAAAATTTTTGCTGTATTTAGTGTATTCTAGCATCTTGAAGATGATTCCAGCATTAATTTCATTGTGCTTATGCTCATTTTGAAGATTTTGACATTTTCACCTAAAGTGCACAATCAGGCTGAAAACGCATTTAAAGCAATAAAAAGTTCATTTTGGCTCTCACACCTAAAATAAACGTTGTAGACTCAAAATTTTTGCTGTACTTAGTGTATTCTAGCATCCTGAAGATGATTCCAGCATTAATTTCATTGTGCTTATGCTCATTTTTGAAGATTTTGACATTTTCACCTTAAGTGTACAATCAGGGGCTGAAAACGCATTTAAAGCAATAAAAAGTTCATTTTGGCTCTCACACCTAAACTAAACGTTGTAGACTCAAAATTTTTGCTGTATTTAGTGTATTCTAGCATCCTGAAGATGATTCCAGCATTAATTTCATTGTGCTTATGCTAATTTTTAAGATTTTGACATTTTCACCTAAAGTGCACAATCAGGCTGAAAACGCATTTAAAGCAATAAAAAGTTCATTTTGGCTCCCACACCTAAACTAAACGTTGTAGACTCAAAATTTTTGCTGTATTTAGTGTATTCTAGCATCCTGAAGATGATTCCAGCATTAATTTCATTGTGCTTATGCTCATTTTGAAGATTTTGACATTTTCACCTTACGTGTACAATCAGGGGCTTAAAACGCGTTTAAAGCAATAAAAAGTTCATTTTGGCACTCACACCTAAACTAAACGTTGTAGACTCAAAATTTTTGCTGTATTTAGTGTATTCTAGCATCTTGAAGATGATTCCAGCATTAATTTCATTGTGCTTATGCTCATTTTGAAGATTTTGACATTTTCACCTAAAGTGCACAATCAGGCTGAAAACGCATTTAAAGCAATAAAAAGTTCATTTTGGCTCTCACACCTAAAATAAACGTTGTAGACTCAAAATTTTTGCTGTACTTAGTGTATTCTAGCATCCTGAAGATGATTCCAGCATTAATTTCATTGTGCTTATGCTCATTTTTGAAGATTTTGACATTTTCACCTTAAGTGTACAATCAGGGGCTGAAAACGCATTTAAAGCAATAAAAAGTTCATTTTGGCTCTCACACCTAAACTAAACGTTGTAGACTCAAAATTTTTGCTGTATTTAGTGTATTCTAGCATCCTGAAGATGATTCCAGCATTAATTTCATTGTGCTTATGCTCATTTTTAAGATTTTGACATTTTCACCTTACGTGTACAATCAGGGGCTGAAAACGCGTTTAAAGCAATAAAAAGTTCATTTTGGCTCTCACACCTAAAGTAAACGTTGTAGACTCAAAATTTTTGCTGTATTTAGTGTATTCTAGCATCCTGAAGATGATTCCAGCATTAATTTCATTGTGCTTATGCTCATTTTTAAGATTTTGACATTTTCACCTAAAGGGTACAATCTGGCTGAAAACGCATATAAAGCAATAAAAAGTTCATTTTGGCACTCACACCTAAACTAAACGTTGTAGACTCAAAATTTTTGCTGTATTTAGTGTATTCTAGCATCTTGAAGATGATTCCAGCATTAATTTCATTGTGCTTATGCTCATTTTGAAGATTTTGACATTTTCACCTAAAGTGCACAATCAGTCTGAAAATGCATTTAAAGCAATAAAAAGTTCATTTTGGCTCTCACACCTAAAATAATTGTTGTAGACTCAAAATTTTTGCTGTACTTAGTGTATTCTAGCATCCTGAAGATGATTCCAGCATTAATTTCATTGTGCTTATGCTCATTTTTGAAGATTTTGACATTTTCACCTTAAGTGTACAATCAGGGGCTGAAAACGCATTTAAAGCAATAAAAAGTTCATTTTGGCTCTCACACCTAAACTAAACGTTGTAGACTCAAAATTTTTGCTGTATTTAGTGTATTCTAGCATCCTGAAGATGATTCCAGCATTAATTTCATTGTGCTTATGCTCATTTTTAAGATTTTGACATTTTCACCTAAAGTGCACAATCAGGCTGAAAACGCATTTAAAGCAATAAAAAGTTCAATTTGGCTCCCACACCTAAACTAAACGTTGTAGACTCAAAATTTTTGCTGTATTTAGTGTATTCTAGCATCCTGAAGATGATTCCAGCATTAATTTCATTGTGCTTATGCTCATTTTGAAGATTTTGACATTTTCACCTTACGTGTACAATCAGGCTGAAAACGCATTTAAAGCAATAAAAAGTTCATTTTGGCTCTCACACCTAAACTAAACGTTGTAGACTCAAAATTTTTGCTGTGTTTAGTGTATTCTAGCAACCTGAAGATGATTCCAGCATTAATTTCATTGTGCTTATTCTCATTTTGAAGATTTTGACATTTTCACCTTACGTGTACAATCAGGGGCTGAAAACGCGTTTAAAGCAATAAAAACTTCATTTTGGCTCTCACACCTAAACTAAACGTTGTAGACTCAAAATTTTTGCTGTATTTAGTGTATTCTAGCATCCTGAAGATGATTCCAGCATTAATTTCATTGTGCTTATGCTCATTTTTAAGATTTTGACATTTTCACCTAAAGGGTACAATCTGGCTGAAAACGCATATAAAGCAATAAAAAGTTCATTTTGGCACTCACACCTAAACTAAACGTTGTAGACTCAAAATTTTTGCTGTATTTAGTGTATTCTAGCATCTTGAAGATGATTCCAGCATTAATTTCATTGTGCTTATGCTCATTTTGAAGATTTTGACATTTTCACCTAAAGTGCACAATCAGGCTGAAAACGCATTTAAAGCAATAAAAAGTTCATTTTGGCTCTCACACCTAAAATAAACGTTGTAGACTCAAAATTTTTGCTGTACTTAGTGTATTCTAGCATCCTGAAGATGATTCCAGCATTAATTTCATTGTGCTTATGCTCATTTTTGAAGATTTTGACATTTTCACCTTAAGTGTACAATCAGGGGCTGAAAACGCATTTAAAGCAATAAAAAGTTCATTTTGGCTCTCACACCTAAACTAAACGTTGTAGACTCAAAATTTTTGCTGTATTTAGTGTATTCTAGCATCCTGAAGATGATTCCAGCATTAATTTCATTGTGCTTATGCTCATTTTTAAGATTTTGACATTTTCACCTTACGTGTACAATCAGGGGCTGAAAACGCGTTTAAAGCAATAAAAAGTTCATTTTGGCTCTCACACCTAAACTAAACGTTGTAGACTCAAAATTTTTGCTGTATTTAGTGTATTCTAGCATCCTGAAGATGATTCCAGCATTAATTTCATTGTGCTTATGCTCATTTTTAAGATTTTGACATTTTCACCTAAAGGGTACAATCTGGCTGAAAACGCATATAAAGCAATAAAAAGTTCATTTTGGCACTCACACCTAAACTAAACGTTGTAGACTCAAAATTTTTGCTGTATTTAGTGTATTCTAGCATCTTGAAGATGATTCCAGCATTAATTTCATTGTGCTTATGCTCATTTTGAAGATTTTGACATTTTCACCTAAAGTGCACAATCAGGCTGAAAACGCATTTAAAGCAATAAAAAGTTCATTTTGGCTCTCACACCTAAAATAAACGTTGTAGACTCAAAATTTTTGCTGTACTTAGTGTATTCTAGCATCCTGAAGATGATTCCAGCATTAATTTCATTGTGCTTATGCTCATTTTTGAAGATTTTGACATTTTCACCTTAAGTGTACAATCAGGGGCTGAAAACGCATTTAAAGCAATAAAAAGTTCATTTTGGCTCTCACACCTAAACTAAACGTTGTAGACTCAAAATTTTTGCTGTATTTAGTGTATTCTAGCATCCTGAAGATGATTCCAGCATTAATTTCATTGTGCTTATGCTAATTTTTAAGATTTTGACATTTTCACCTAAAGTGCACAATCAGGCTGAAAACGCATTTAAAGCAATAAAAAGTTCATTTTGGCTCCCACACCTAAACTAAACGTTGTAGACTCAAAATTTTTGCTGTATTTAGTGTATTCTAGCATCCTGAAGATGATTCCAGCATTAATTTCATTGTGCTTATGCTCATTTTGAAGATTTTGACATTTTCACCTTACGTGTACAATCAGGGGCTTAAAACGCGTTTAAAGCAATAAAAAGTTCATTTTGGCTCTCACACCTAAACTAAACGTTGTAGACTCAAAATTTTTGCTGTATTTAGTGTATTCTAGCATCTTGAAGATGATTCCAGCATTAATTTCATTGTGCTTATGCTCATTTTTAAGATTTTGACATTTTCACCTAAAGGGTACAATCTGGCTGAAAACGCATATAAAGCAATAAAAAGTTCATTTTGGCACTCACACCTAAACTAAACGTTGTAGACTCAAAATTTTTGCTGTATTTAGTGTATTCTAGCATCTTGAAGATGATTCCAGCATTAATTTCATTGTGCTTATGCTCATTTTGAAGATTTTGACATTTTCACCTAAAGTGCACAATCAGGCTGAAAACGCATTTAAAGCAATAAAAAGTTCATTTTGGCTCTCACACCTAAAATAAACGTTGTAGACTCAAACTTTTTGCTGTACTTAGTGTATTCTAGCATCCTGAAGATGATTCCAGCATTAATTTCATTGTGCTTATGCTCATTTCTGAAGATTTTGACATTTTCACCTTAAGTGTACAATCAGGGGCTGAAAAAGCATTTAAAGCAATAAAAAGTTCATTTTGGCTCTCACACCTAAACTAAATGTTGTAGACTCAAAATTTTTGCTGTATTTAGTGTATTCTAGCATCCTGAAGATGATTCCAGCATTAATTTCATTGTGCTTATGCTCATTTTTAAGATTTTGACATTTTCACCTTACGTGTACAATCAGGGGCTGAAAACGCGTTTAAAGCAATAAAAAGTTCATTTTGGCTCTCACACCTAAAATAAACGTTGTAGACTCAAATTTTTTGCTGTACTTAGTGTATTCTAGCATCCTGAAGATGATTCCAGCATTAATTTCATTGTGCTTATGCTCATTTTTAAGATTTTGACATTTTCACCTAAAGGGTACAATCTGGCTGAAAACGCATATAAAGCAATAAAAAGTTCATTTTGGCACTCACACCTAAACTAAACGTTGTAGACTCAAAATTTTTGCTGTATTTAGTGTATTCTAGCATCTTGAAGATGATTCCAGCATTAATTTCATTGTGCTTATGCTCATTTTGAAGATTTTGACATTTTCACCTAAAGTGCACAATCAGGCTGAAAACGCATTTAAAGCAATAAAAAGTTCATTTTGGCTCTCACACCTAAAATAAACGTTGTAGACTCAAATTTTTTGCTGTACTTAGTGTATTCTAGCATCCTGAAGATGATTCCAGCATTAATTTCATTGTGCTTATGCTCATTTTTGAAGATTTTGACATTTTCACCTTAAGTGTACAATCAGGGGCTGAAAAAGCATTTAAAGCAATAAAAAGTTCATTTTGGCTCTCACACCTAAACTAAACGTTGTAGACTCAAAATTTTTGCTGTATTTAGTGTATTCTAGCATCCTGAAGATGATTCCAGCATTAATTTCATTGTGCTTATGCTAATTTTTAAGATTTTGACATTTTCACCTAAAGTGCACAATCAGGCTGAAAACGCATTTAAAGCAATAAAAAGTTCATTTTGGCTCCCACACCTAAACTAAACGTTGTAGACTCAAAATTTTTGCTGTATTTAGTGTATTCTAGCATCCTGAAGATGATTCCAGCATTAATTTCATTGTGCTTATGCTCATTTTGAAGATTTTGACATTTTCACCTTACGTGTACAATCAGGGGCTTAAAACGCGTTTAAAGCAATAAAAAGTTCATTTTGGCTCTCACACCTAAACTAAACGTTGTAGACTCAAAATTTTTGCTGTATTTAGTGTATTCTAGCATCTTGAAGATGATTCCAGCATTAATTTCATTGTGCTTATGCTCATTTTTAAGATTTTGACATTTTCACCTAAAGGGTACAATCTGGCTGAAAACGCATATAAAGCAATAAAAAGTTCATTTTGGCACTCACACCTAAACTAAACGTTGTAGACTCAAAATTTTTGCTGTATTTAGTGTATTCTAGCATCTTGAAGATGATTCCAGCATTAATTTCATTGTGCTTATGCTCATTTTGAAGATTTTGACATTTTCACCTAAAGTGCACAATCAGGCTGAAAACGCATTTAAAGCAATAAAAAGTTCATTTTGGCTCTCACACCTAAAATAAACGTTGTAGACTCAAAATTTTTGCTGTACTTAGTGTATTCTAGCATCCTGAAGATGATTCCAGCATTAATTTCATTGTGCTTATGCTCATTTTTGAAGATTTTGACATTTTCACCTTAAGTGTACAATCAGGGGCTGAAAAAGCATTTAAAGCAATAAAAAGTTCATTTTGGCTCTCACACCTAAACTAAATGTTGTAGACTCAAAATTTTTGCTGTATTTAGTGTATTCTAGCATCCTGAAGATGATTCCAGCATTAATTTCATTGTGCTTATGCTCATTTTTAAGATTTTGACATTTTCACCTTACGTGTACAATCAGGGGCTGAAAACGCGTTTAAAGCAATAAAAAGTTCATTTTGGCTCTCACACCTAAAATAAACGTTGTAGACTCAAATTTTTTGCTGTACTTAGTGTATTCTAGCATCCTGAAGATGATTACAGCATTAATTTCATTGTGCTTATGCTCATTTTTAAGATTTTGACATTTTCACCTAAAGGGTACAATCTGGCTGAAAACGCATATAAAGCAATAAAAAGTTCATTTTGGCACTCACACCTAAACTAAACGTTGTAGACTCAAAATTTTTGCTGTATTTAGTGTATTCTAGCATCTTGAAGATGATTCCAGCATTAATTTCATTGTGCTTATGCTCATTTTGAAGATTTTGACATTTTCACCTAAAGTGCACAATCAGGCTGAAAACGCATTTAAAGCAATAAAAAGTTCATTTTGGCTCTCACACCTAAAATAAACGTTGTAGACTCAAATTTTTTGCTGTACTTAGTGTATTCTAGCATCCTGAAGATGATTCCAGCATTAATTTCATTGTGCTTATGCTCATTTTTGAAGATTTTGACATTTTCACCTTAAGTGTACAATCAGGGGCTGAAAAAGCATTTAAAGCAATAAAAAGTTCATTTTGGCTCTCACACCTAAACTAAACGTTGTAGACTCAAAATTTTTGCTGTATTTAGTGTATTCTAGCATCCTGAAGATGATTCCAGCATTAATTTCATTGTGCTTATGCTCATTTTTAAGATTTTGACATTTTCACCTTACGTGTACAATCAGGGGCTGAAAACGCGTTTAAAGCAATAAAAAGTTCATTTTGGCTCTCACACCTAAACTAAACGTTGTAGACTCAAAATTTTTGCTGTATTTAGTGTATTCTAGCATCCTGAAGATGATTCCAGCATTAATTTCATTGTGCTTATGCTCATTTTTAAGATTTTGACATTTTCACCTAAAGGGTACAATCTGGCTGAAAACGCATATAAAGCAATAAAAAGTTCATTTTGGCACTCACACCTAAACTAAACGTTGTAGACTCAAAATTTTTGCTGTATTTAGTGTATTCTAGCATCTTGAAGATGATTCCAGCATTAATTTCATTGTGCTTATGCTCATTTTGAAGATTTTGACATTTTCACCTAAAGTGCACAATCAGTCTGAAAATGCATTTAAAGCAATAAAAAGTTCATTTTGGCTCTCACACCTAAAATAAACGTTGTAGACTCAAAATTTTTGCTGTACTTAGTGTATTCTAGCATCCTGAAGATGATTCCAGCATTAATTTCATTGTGCTTATGCTCATTTTTGAAGATTTTGACATTTTCACCTTAAGTGTACAATCAGGGGCTGAAAACGCATTTAAAGCAATAAAAAGTTCATTTTGGCTCTCACACCTAAACTAAACGTTGTAGACTCAAAATTTTTGCTGTATTTAGTGTATTCTAGCATCCTGAAGATGTTTCCAGCATTAATTTCATTGTGCTTATGCTCATTTTTAAGATTTTGACATTTTCACCTAAAGTGCACAATCAGGCTGAAAACGCATTTAAAGCAATAAAAAGTTCATTTTGGCTCCCACACCTAAACTAAACGTTGTAGACTCAAAATTTTTGCTGTATTTAGTGTATTCTAGCATCCTGAAGATGATTCCAGCATTAATTTCATTGTGCTTATGCTCATTTTGAAGATTTTGACATTTTCACCTTACGTGTACAATCAGGGGCTGAAAACGCGTTTAAAGCAATAAAAAGTTCATTTTGGCTCTCACACCTAAACTAAACGTTGTAGACTCAAAATTTTTGCTGTATTTAGTGTATTCTAGCATCTTGAAGATGATTCCAGCATTAATTTCATTGTGCTTATGCTCATTTTTAAGATTTTGACATTTTCACCTAAAGGGTACAATCTGGCTGAAAACGCATATAAAGCAATAAAAAGTTCATTTTGGCACTCACACCTAAACTAAACGTTGTAGACTCAAAATTTTTGCTGTATTTAGTGTATTCTAGCATCTTGAAGATGATTCCAGCATTAATTTCATTGTGCTTATGCTCATTTTTAAGATTTTGACATTTTCACCTAAAGGGTACAATCTGGGGCTGAAAAAGCATTTAAAGCAATAAAAAGTTCATTTTGGCTCTCACACCTAAACTAAACGTTGTAGACTCAAAATTTTTGCTGTATTTAGTGTATTCTAGCATCCTGAAGATGATTCCAGCATTAATTTCATTGTGCTTATGCTCATTTTTAAGATTTTGACATTTTCACCTTACGTGTACAATCAGGGGCTGAAAACGCGTTTAAAGCAATAAAAAGTTCATTTTGGCTCTCACACCTAAACTAAACGTTGTAGACTCAAAATTTTTGCTGTATTTAGTGTATTCTAGCATCCTGAAGATGATTCCAGCATTAATTTCATTGTGCTTATGCTCATTTTTAAGATTTTGACATTTTCACCTAAAGGGTACAATCTGGCTGAAAACGCATATAAAGCAATAAAAAGTTCATTTTGGCACTCACACCTAAACTAAACGTTGTAGACTCAAAATTTTTGCTGTATTTAGTGTATTCTAGCATCTTGAAGATGATTCCAGCATTAATTTCATTGTGCTTATGCTCATTTTGAAGATTTTGACATTTTCACCTAAAGTGCACAATCAGTCTGAAAATGCATTTAAAGCAATAAAAAGTTCATTTTGGCTCTCACACCTAAAATAAACGTTGTAGACTCAAAATTTTTGCTGTACTTAGTGTATTCTAGCATCCTGAAGATGATTCCAGCATTAATTTCATTGTGCTTATGCTCATTTTTGAAGATTTTGACATTTTCACCTTAAGTGTACAATCAGGGGCTGAAAACGCATTTAAAGCAATAAAAAGTTCATTTTGGCTCTCACACCTAAACTAAACGTTGTAGACTCAAAATTTTTGCTGTATTTAGTGTATTCTAGCATCCTGAAGATGTTTCCAGCATTAATTTCATTGTGCTTATGCTCATTTTTAAGATTTTGACATTTTCACCTAAAGTGCACAATCAGGCTGAAAACGCATTTAAAGCAATAAAAAGTTCATTTTGGCTCCCACACCTAAACTAAACGTTGTAGACTCAAAATTTTTGCTGTATTTAGTGTATTCTAGCATCCTGAAGATGATTCCAGCATTAATTTCATTGTGCTTATGCTCATTTTGAAGATTTTGACATTTTCACCTTACGTGTACAATCAGGGGCTGAAAACGCGTTTAAAGCAATAAAAAGTTCATTTTGGCTCTCACACCTAAACTAAACGTTGTAGACTCAAAATTTTTGCTGTATTTAGTGTATTCTAGCATCCTGAAGATGATTCCAGCATTAATTTCATTGTGCTTATGCTCATTTTGAAGATTTTGACATTTTCACCTTAAGTGTACAATCAGGGGCTGAAAACGCGTTTAAAGCAATAAAAAGTTCATTTTGGCTCTCACACCTAAACTAAACGTTGTAGACTCAAAATTTTTGCTGTATTTAGTGTATTCTAGCATCCTGAAGATGATTTCAGCATTAATTTCATTGTGCTTATGCTCATTTTGAAGATTTTGACATTTTCACCTTAAGTGCACAATCAGGCTGAAAACGCATTTCAAGCAATAAAAAGTTCATTTTGGCTCTCACACCTAAACTAAACGTTGTAGACTCAAAATTTTTGCTGTATTTAGTATTCTAGCATCCTGAAGATTATTCCAGCATTAATTTCATTGTGCTTATGCTCATTTTGAAGATTTTGACATTTTCACCTTAAGTGTACAATCAGGGGCTGAAAACGCGTTTAAAGCAATAAAAAGTTCATTTTGGCTCTCACACCTAAAATAAACGTTGTAGACTCAAAATTTTTGCTGTATTTAGTGTATTCTAGCATCCTGAAGATGATTCCAGCATTAATTTCATTGTGCTTATGCTCATTTTGAAGATTTTGACATTTTCACCTTAAGTGTACAATCAGGGGCTGAAAACGCGTTTAAAGCAATAAAAAGTTCACTTTGGCTCTCACACCTAAACTAAACGTTGTAGACTCAAAATTTTTGCTGTATTTAGTGTATTCTAGCATCCTGAAGATGATTCCAGCATTAATTTCATTGTGCTTATGCTCATTTTGAAGATTTTGACATTTTCACCTTAAGTGTACAATCAGGGGCTGAAAACGCGTTTAAAGCAATAAAAAGTTCATTTTGGCTCTCACACCTAAACTAAACGTTGTAGACTCAAAATTTTTGCTGTATTTAGTGTATTCTAGCATCCTGAAGATGATTCCAGCATTAATTTCATTGTGCTTATGCTCATTTTGAAGATTTTGACATTTTCACCTAAAGTGCACAATCAGGCTGAAAACGCATTTAAAGCAATAAAAAGTTCATTTTGGCTCTCACACCTAAACTAAACGTTGTAGACTCAAAATTTTTGCTGTATTTAGTATTCTAGCATCCTGAAGATTATTCCAGCATTAATTTCATTGTGCTTATGCTCATTTTGAAGATTTTGACATTTTCACCTTAAGTGTACAATCAGGGGCTGAAAACGCGTTTAAAGCAATAAAAAGTTCATTTTGGCTCCCACACCTAAACTAAACGTTGTAGACTCAAAATTTTTGCTGTATTTAGTGTATTCTAGCATCCTGAAGATGATTCCAGCATTAATTTCATTGTGCTTATGCTCATTTTGAAGATTTTGACATTTTCACCTTACGTGTACAATCAGGGGCTTAAAACGCGTTTAAAGCAATAAAAAGTTCATTTTGGCTCTCACACCTAAACTAAACGTTGTAGACTCAAAATTTTTGCTGTATTTAGTGTATTCTAGCATCTTGAAGATGATTCCAGCATTAATTTCATTGTGCTTATGCTCATTTTTAAGATTTTGACATTTTCACCTAAAGGGTACAATCTGGCTGAAAACGCATATAAAGCAATAAAAAGTTCATTTTGGCACTCACACCTAAACTAAACGTTGTAGACTCAAAATTTTTGCTGTATTTAGTGTATTCTAGCATCTTGAAGATGATTCCAGCATTAATTTCATTGTGCTTATGCTCATTTTGAAGATTTTGACATTTTCACCTAAAGTGCACAATCAGGCTGAAAACGCATTTAAAGCAATAAAAAGTTCATTTTGGCTCTCACACCTAAAATAAACGTTGTAGACTCAAAATTTTTGCTGTACTTAGTGTATTCTAGCATCCTGAAGATGATTCCAGCATTAATTCCATTGTGCTTATGCTCATTTTTGAAGATTTTGACATTTTCACCTTAAGTGTACAATCAGGGGCTGAAAAAGCATTTAAAGCAATAAAAAGTTCATTTTGGCTCTCACACCTAAACTAAACGTTGTAGACTCAAAATTTTTGCTGTATTTAGTGTATTCTAGCATCCTGAAGATGATTCCAGCATTAATTTCATTGTGCTTATGCTCATTTTTAAGATTTTGACATTTTCACCTTACGTGTACAATCAGGGGCTGAAAACGCGTTTAAAGCAATAAAAAGTTCATTTTGGCTCTCACACCTAAACTAAACGTTGTAGACTCAAAATTTTTGCTGTATTTAGTGTATTCTAGCATCTTGAAGATGATTCCAGCATTAATTTCATTGTGCTTATGCTCATTTTTAAGATTTTGACATTTTCACCTAAAGGGTACAATCTGGCTGAAAACGCATATAAAGCAATAAAAAGTTCATTTTGGCACTCACACCTAAACTAAACGTTGTAGACTCAAAATTTTTGCTGTATTTAGTGTATTCTAGCATCTTGAAGATGATTCCAGCATTAATTTCATTGTGCTTATGCTCATTTTGAAGATTTTGACATTTTCACCTAAAGTGCACAATCAGGCTGAAAACGCATTTAAAGCAATAAAAAGTTCATTTTGGCTCTCACACCTAAAATAAACGTTGTAGACTCAAAATTTTTGCTGTACTTAGTGTATTCTAGCATCCTGAAGATGATTCCAGCATTAATTTCATTGTGCTTATGCTCATTTTTGGAAGATTTTGACATTTTCACCTTCAGTGTACAATCAGGGGCTGAAAAAGCATTTAAAGCAATAAAAAGTTCATTTTGGCTCTCACACCTAAACTAAACGTTGTAGACTCAAAATTTTTGCTGTATTTAGTGTATTCTAGCATCCTGAAGATGATTCCAGCATTAATTTCATTGTGCTTATGCTCATTTTTAAGATTTTGACATTTTCACCTTACGTGTACAATCAGGGGCTGAAAACGCGTTTAAAGCAATAAAAAGTTCATTTTGGCTCTCACACCTAAACTAAACGTTGTAGACTCAAAATTTTTGCTGTATTTAGTGTATTCTAGCATCCTGAAGATGATTCCAGCATTAATTTCATTGTGCTTATGCTCATTTTTAAGATTTTGACATTTTCACCTAAAGGGTACAATCTGGCTGAAAACGCATATAAAGCAATAAAAAGTTCATTTTGGCACTCACACCTAAACTAAACGTTGTAGACTCAAAATTTTTGCTGTATTTAGTGTATTCTAGCATCTTGAAGATGATTCCAGCATTAATTTCATTGTGCTTATGCTCATTTTGAAGATTTTGACATTTTCACCTAAAGTGCACAATCAGTCTGAAAATGCATTTAAAGCAATAAAAAGTTCATTTTGGCTCTCACACCTAAAATAAACGTAGTAGACTCAAAATTTTTGCTGTACT
Organism: Vanacampus margaritifer; assembly: GCF_051991255.1. NCBI lineage: Eukaryota > Metazoa > Chordata > Actinopteri > Syngnathiformes > Syngnathidae > Vanacampus > Vanacampus margaritifer. Next base: position 631,667 of record NC_135451.1, read on the forward strand.
TAGTGTATTCTAGCATCCTGAAGATGATTCCAGCATTAATTTCATTGTGCTTATGCTCATTTTTGAAGATTTTGACATTTTCACCTTAAGTGTACAATCAGGGGCTGAAAACGCATTTAAAGCAATAAAAAGTTCATTTTGGCTCTCACACCTAAACTAAACGTTGTAGACTCAAAATTTTTGCTGTATTTAGTGTATTCTAGCATCCTGAAGATGATTCCAGCATTAATTTCATTGTGCTTATGCTCATTTTTAAGATTTTGACATTTTCACCTAAAGTGCAAAATCAGGCTGAAAACGCATTTAAAGCAATAAAAAGTTCATTTTGGCTCCCACACCTAAACTAAACGTTGTAGACTCAAAATTTTTGCTGTATTTAGTGTATTCTAGCATCCTGAAGATGATTCCAGCATTAATTTCATTGTGCTTATGCTCATTTTGAAGATTTTGACATTTTCACCTTACGTGTACAATCAGGGGCTGAAAACGCGTTTAAAGTAATAAAAAGTTCATTTTGGCTCTCACACCTAAACTAAACGTTGTAGACTCAAAATTTTTGCTGTATTTAGTGTATTCTAGCATCCTGAAGATGATTCCAGCATTAATTTCATTGTGCTTATGCTCATTTTGAAGATTTTGACATTTTCACCTTAAGTGTACAATCAGGGGCTGAAAACGCGTTTAAAGCAATAAAAAGTTCATTTTGGCTCTCACACCTAAACTAAACGTTGTAGACTCAAAATTTTTGCTGTATTTAGTGTATTCTAGCATCCTGAAGATGATTCCAGCATTAATTTCATTGTGCTTATGCTCATTTTGAAGATTTTGACATTTTCACCTAAAGTGCACAATCAGGCTGAAAACGCATTTAAAGCAATAAAAAGTTCATTTTGGCTCTCACACCTAAACTAAACGTTGTAGACTCAAAATTTTTGCTGTATTTAGTATTCTAGCATCCTGAAGATTATTCCAGCATTAATTTCATTGTGCTTATGCTCATTTTGAAGATTTTGACATTTTCACCTTAAGTGTACAATCAGGGGCTGAAAACGCGTTTAAAGCAATAAAAAGTTCATTTTGGCTCTCACACCTAAAATAAACGTTGTAGACTCAAAATTTTTGCTGTATTTAGTGTATTCTAGCATCCTGAAGATGATTCCAGCATTAATTTCATTGTGCTTATGCTCATTTTGAAGATTTTGACATTTTCACCTTACGTGTACAATCAGGGGCTGAAAACGCGTTTAAAGCAATAAAAAGTTCATTTTGGCTCTCACACCTAAACTAAACGTTGTAGACTCAAAATTTTTGCTGTATTTAGTGTATTCTAGCATCCTGAAGATGATTCCAGCATTAATTTCATTGTGCTTATGCTCATTTTGAAGATTTTGACATTTTCACCTTAAGTGTACAATCAGGGGCTGAAAACGCGTTTAAAGCAATAAAAAGTTCATTTTGGCTCTCACACCTAAACTAAACGTTGTAGACTCAAAATTTTTGCTGTATTTAGTGTATTCTAGCATCCTGAAGATGATTCCAGCATTAATTTCATTGTGCTTATGCTCATTTTGAAGATTTTGACATTTTCACCTAAAGTGCACAATCAGGCTGAAAACGCATTTAAAGCAATAAAAAGTTCATTTTGGCTCTCACACCTAAACTAAACGTTGTAGACTCAAAATTTTTGCTGTATTTAGTATTCTAGCATCCTGAAGATTATTCCAGCATTAATTTCATTGTGCTTATGCTCATTTTGAAGATTTTGACATTTTCACCTTAAGTGTACAATCAGGGGCTGAAAACGCGTTTAAAGCATTAAAAAGTTCATTTTGGCTCTCACACCTAAAATAAACGTTGTAGACTCAAAATTTTTGCTGTATTTAGTGTATTCTAGCATCCTGAAGATGATTCCAGCATTAATTTCATTGTGCTTATGCTCATTTTGAAGATTTTGACATTTTCACCTTACGTGTACAATCAGGGGCTGAAAACGCGTTTAAAGCAATAAAAAGTTCATTTTGGCTCTCACACCTAAACTAAACGTTGTAGACTCAAAATTTTTGCTGTATTTAGTGTATTCTAGCATCCTGAAGATGATTCCAGCATTAATTTCATTGTGCTTATGCTCATTTTGAAGATTTTGACATTTTCACCTTAAGTGTACAATCAGGGGCTGAAAACGCGTTTAAAGCAATAAAAAGTTCATTTTGGCTCTCACACCTAAACTAAACGTTGTAGACTCAAAATTTTTGCTGTATTTAGTGTATTCTAGCATCCTGAAGATGATTCCAGCATTAATTTCATTGTGCTTATGCTCATTTTGAAGATTTTGACATTTTCACCTAAAGTGCACAATCAGGCTGAAAACGCATTTAAAGCAATAAAAAGTTCATTTTGGCTCTCACACCTAAACTAAACGTTGTAGACTCAAAATTTTTGCTGTATTTAGTATTCTAGCATCCTGAAGATTATTCCAGCATTAATTTCATTGTGCTTATGCTAATTTTGAAGATTTTGACATTTTCACCTTAAGTGTACAATCAGGGGCTGAAAACGCGTTTAAAGCAATAAAAAGTTCATTTTGGCTCCCACACCTAAACTAAACGTTGTAGACTCAAAATTTTTGCTGTATTTAGTGTATTCTAGCATCCTGAAGATGATTCCAGCATTAATTTCATTGTGCTTATGCTCATTTTGAAGATTTTGACATTTTCACCTTACGTGTACAATCAGGGGCTTAAAACGCGTTTAAAGCAATAAAAAGTTCATTTTGGCTCTCACACCTAAACTAAACGTTGTAGACTCAAAATTTTTGCTGTATTTAGTGTATTCTAGCATCTTGAAGATGATTCCAGCATTAATTTCATTGTGCTTATGCTCATTTTTAAGATTTTGACATTTTCACCTAAAGGGTACAATCTGGCTGAAAACGCATATAAAGCAATAAAAAGTTCATTTTGGCACTCACACCTAAACTAAACGTTGTAGACTCAAAATTTTTGCTGTATTTAGTGTATTCTAGCATCTTGAAGATGATTCCAGCATTAATTTCATTGTGCTTATGCTCATTTTGAAGATTTTGACATTTTCACCTAAAGTGCACAATCAGGCTGAAAACGCATTTAAAGCAATAAAAAGTTCATTTTGGCTCTCACACCTAAAATAAACGTTGTAGACTCAAAATTTTTGCTGTACTTAGTGTATTCTAGCATCCTGAAGATGATTCCAGCATTAATTTCATTGTGCTTATGCTCATTTTTGAAGATTTTGACATTTTCACCTTAAGTGTACAATCAGGGGCTGAAAAAGCATTTAAAGCAATAAAAAGTTCATTTTGGCTCTCACAACTAAACTAAACGTTGTAGACTCAAAATTTTTGCTGTATTTAGTGTATTCTAGCATCCTGAAGATGATTCCAGCATTAATTTCATTGTGCTTATGCTCATTTTTAAGATTTTGACATTTTCACCTTACGTGTACAATCAGGGGCTGAAAACGCGTTTAAAGCAATAAAAAGTTCATTTTGGCTCTCACACCTAAACTAAACGTTGTAGACTCAAAATTTTTGCTGTATTTAGTGTATTCTAGCATCTTGAAGATGATTCCAGCATTAATTTCATTGTGCTTATGCTCATTTTTAAGATTTTGACATTTTCACCTAAAGGGTACAATCTGGCTGAAAACGCATATAAAGCAATAAAAAGTTCATTTTGGCACTCACACCTAAACTAAACGTTGTAGACTCAAAATTTTTGCTGTATTTAGTGTATTCTAGCATCTTGAAGATGATTCCAGCATTAATTTCATTGTGCTTATGCTCATTTTGAAGATTTTGACATTTTCACCTAAAGTGCACAATCAGGCTGAAAACGCATTTAAAGCAATAAAAAGTTCATTTTGGCTCTCACACCTAAAATAAACGTTGTAGACTCAAAATTTTTGCTGTACTTAGTGTATTCTAGCATCCTGAAGATGATTCCAGCATTAATTTCATTGTGCTTATGCTCATTTTTGAAGATTTTGACATTTTCACCTTAAGTGTACAATCAGGGGCTGAAAAAGCATTTAAAGCAATAAAAAGTTCATTTTGGCTCTCACACCTAAACTAAACGTTGTAGACTCAAAATTTTTGCTGTATATAGTGTATTCTAGCATCCTGAAGATGATTCCAGCATTAATTTCATTGTGCTTATGCTCATTTTTAAGATTTTGACATTTTCACCTTACGTGTACAATCAGGGGCTGAAAACGCGTTTAAAGCAATAAAAAGTTCATTTTGGCTCTCACACCTAAACTAAACGTTGTAGACTCAAAATTTTTGCTGTATTTAGTGTATTCTAGCATCCTGAAGATGATTCCAGCATTAATTTCATTGTGCTTATGCTCATTTTTAAGATTTTGACATTTTCACCTAAAGGGTACAATCTGGCTGAAAACGCATATAAAGCAATAAAAAGTTCATTTTGGCACTCACACCTAAACTAAACGTTGTAGACTCAAAATTTTTGCTGTATTTAGTGTATTCTAGCATCTTGAAGATGATTCCAGCATTAATTTCATTGTGCTTATGCTCATTTTGAAGATTTTGACATTTTCACCTAAAGTGCACAATCAGTCTGAAAATGCATTTAAAGCAATAAAAAGTTCATTTTGGCTCTCACACCTAAAATAAACGTTGTAGACTCAAAATTTTTGCTGTACTTAGTGTATTCTAGCATCCTGAAGATGATTCCAGCATTAATTTCATTGTGCTTATGCTCATTTTTGAAGATTTTGACATTTTCACCTTAAGTGTACAATCAGGGGCTGAAAACGCATTTAAAGCAATAAAAAGTTCATTTTGGCTCTCACACCTAAACTAAACGTTGTAGACTCAAAATTTTTGCTGTATTTAGTGTATTCTAGCATCCTGAAGATGTTTCCAGCATTAATTTCATTGTGCTTATGCTCATTTTTAAGATTTTGACATTTTCACCTAAAGTGCACAATCAGGCTGAAAACGCATTTAAAGCAATAAAAAGTTCATTTTGGCTCCCACACCTAAACTAAACGTTGTAGACTCAAAATTTTTGCTGTATTTAGTGTATTCTAGCATCCTGAAGATGATTCCAGCATTAATTTCATTGTGCTTATGCTCATTTTGAAGATTTTGACATTTTCACCTTACGTGTACAATCAGGGGCTGAAAACGCGTTTAAAGCAATAAAAAGTTCATTTTGGCTCTCACACCTAAACTAAACGTTGTAGACTCAAAATTTTTGCTGTATTTAGTGTATTCTAGCATCCTGAAGATGATTCCAGCATTAATTTCATTGTGCTTATGCTCATTTTGAAGATTTTGACATTTTCACCTTAAGTGTACAATCAGGGGCTGAAAACGCGTTTAAAGCAATAAAAAGTTCATTTTGGCTCTCACACCTAAACTAAACGTTGTAGACTCAAAATTTTTGCTGTATTTAGTGTATTCTAGCATCCTGAAGATGATTTCAGCATTAATTTCATTGTGCTTATGCTCATTTTGAAGATTTTGACATTTTCACCTTAAGTGCACAATCAGGCTGAAAACGCATTTCAAGCAATAAAAAGTTCATTTTGGCTCTCACACCTAAACTAAACGTTGTAGACTCAAAATTTTTGCTGTATTTAGTATTCTAGCATCCTGAAGATTATTCCAGCATTAATTTCATTGTGCTTATGCTCATTTTGAAGATTTTGACATTTTCACCTTAAGTGTACAATCAGGGGCTGAAAACGCGTTTAAAGCAATAAAAAGTTCATTTTGGCTCTCACACCTAAAATAAACGTTGTAGACTCAAAATTTTTGCTGTATTTAGTGTATTCTAGCATCCTGAAGATGATTCCAGCATTAATTTCATTGTGCTTATGCTCATTTTGAAGATTTTGACATTTTCACCTTAAGTGTACAATCAGGGGCTGAAAACGCGTTTAAAGCAATAAAAAGTTCACTTTGGCTCTCACACCTAAACTAAACGTTGTAGACTCAAAATTTTTGCTGTATTTAGTGTATTCTAGCATCCTGAAGATGATTCCAGCATTAATTTCATTGTGCTTATGCTCATTTTGAAGATTTTGACATTTTCACCTTAAGTGTACAATCAGGGGCTGAAAACGCGTTTAAAGCAATAAAAAGTTCATTTTGGCTCTCACACCTAAACTAAACGTTGTAGACTCAAAATTTTTGCTGTATTTAGTGTATTCTAGCATCCTGAAGATGATTCCAGCATTAATTTCATTGTGCTTATGCTCATTTTGAAGATTTTGACATTTTCACCTAAAGTGCACAATCAGGCTGAAAACGCATTTAAAGCAATAAAAAGTTCATTTTGGCTCTCACACCTAAACTAAACGTTGTAGACTCAAAATTTTTGCTGTATTTAGTATTCTAGCATCCTGAAGATTATTCCAGCATTAATTTCATTGTGCTTATGCTCATTTTGAAGATTTTGACATTTTCACCTTAAGTGTACAATCAGGGGCTGAAAACGCGTTTAAAGCAATAAAAAGTTCATTTTGGCTCCCACACCTAAACTAAACGTTGTAGACTCAAAATTTTTGCTGTATTTAGTGTATTCTAGCATCCTGAAGATGATTCCAGCATTAATTTCATTGTGCTTATGCTCATTTTGAAGATTTTGACATTTTCACCTTACGTGTACAATCAGGGGCTTAAAACGCGTTTAAAGCAATAAAAAGTTCATTTTGGCTCTCACACCTAAACTAAACGTTGTAGACTCAAAATTTTTGCTGTATTTAGTGTATTCTAGCATCTTGAAGATGATTCCAGCATTAATTTCATTGTGCTTATGCTCATTTTTAAGATTTTGACATTTTCACCTAAAGGGTACAATCTGGCTGAAAACGCATATAAAGCAATAAAAAGTTCATTTTGGCACTCACACCTAAACTAAACGTTGTAGACTCAAAATTTTTGCTGTATTTAGTGTATTCTAGCATCTTGAAGATGATTCCAGCATTAATTTCATTGTGCTTATGCTCATTTTGAAGATTTTGACATTTTCACCTAAAGTGCACAATCAGGCTGAAAACGCATTTAAAGCAATAAAAAGTTCATTTTGGCTCTCACACCTAAAATAAACGTTGTAGACTCAAAATTTTTGCTGTACTTAGTGTATTCTAGCATCCTGAAGATGATTCCAGCATTAATTCCATTGTGCTTATGCTCATTTTTGAAGATTTTGACATTTTCACCTTAAGTGTACAATCAGGGGCTGAAAAAGCATTTAAAGCAATAAAAAGTTCATTTTGGCTCTCACACCTAAACTAAACGTTGTAGACTCAAAATTTTTGCTGTATTTAGTGTATTCTAGCATCCTGAAGATGATTCCAGCATTAATTTCATTGTGCTTATGCTCATTTTTAAGATTTTGACATTTTCACCTTACGTGTACAATCAGGGGCTGAAAACGCGTTTAAAGCAATAAAAAGTTCATTTTGGCTCTCACACCTAAACTAAACGTTGTAGACTCAAAATTTTTGCTGTATTTAGTGTATTCTAGCATCTTGAAGATGATTCCAGCATTAATTTCATTGTGCTTATGCTCATTTTTAAGATTTTGACATTTTCACCTAAAGGGTACAATCTGGCTGAAAACGCATATAAAGCAATAAAAAGTTCATTTTGGCACTCACACCTAAACTAAACGTTGTAGACTCAAAATTTTTGCTGTATTTAGTGTATTCTAGCATCTTGAAGATGATTCCAGCATTAATTTCATTGTGCTTATGCTCATTTTGAAGATTTTGACATTTTCACCTAAAGTGCACAATCAGGCTGAAAACGCATTTAAAGCAATAAAAAGTTCATTTTGGCTCTCACACCTAAAATAAACGTTGTAGACTCAAAATTTTTGCTGTACTTAGTGTATTCTAGCATCCTGAAGATGATTCCAGCATTAATTTCATTGTGCTTATGCTCATTTTTGGAAGATTTTGACATTTTCACCTTAAGTGTACAATCAGGGGCTGAAAAAGCATTTAAAGCAATAAAAAGTTCATTTTGGCTCTCACACCTAAACTAAACGTTGTAGACTCAAAATTTTTGCTGTATTTAGTGTATTCTAGCATCCTGAAGATGATTCCAGCATTAATTTCATTGTGCTTATGCTCATTTTTAAGATTTTGACATTTTCACCTTACGTGTACAATCAGGGGCTGAAAACGCGTTTAAAGCAATAAAAAGTTCATTTTGGCTCTCACACCTAAACTAAACGTTGTAGACTCAAAATTTTTGCTGTATTTAGTGTATTCTAGCATCCTGAAGATGATTCCAGCATTAATTTCATTGTGCTTATGCTCATTTTTAAGATTTTGACATTTTCACCTAAAGGGTACAATCTGGCTGAAAACGCATATAAAGCAATAAAAAGTTCATTTTGGCACTCACACCTAAACTAAACGTTGTAGACTCAAAATTTTTGCTGTATTTAGTGTATTCTAGCATCTTGAAGATGATTCCAGCATTAATTTCATTGTGCTTATGCTCATTTTGAAGATTTTGACATTTTCACCTAAAGTGCACAATCAGTCTGAAAATGCATTTAAAGCAATAAAAAGTTCATTTTGGCTCTCACACCTAAAATAAACGTAGTAGACTCAAAATTTTTGCTGTACTTAGTGTATTCTAGCATCCTGAAGATGATTCCAGCATTAATTTCATTGTGCTTATGCTCATTTTTGAAGATTTTGACATTTTCACCTTAAGTGTACAATCAGGGGCTGAAAACGCATTTAAAGCAATAAAAAGTTCATTTTGGCTCTCACACCTAAACTAAACGTTGTAGACTCAAAATTTTTGCTGTATTTAGTGTATTCTAGCATCCTGAAGATGATTCCAGCATTAATTTCATTGTGCTTATGCTCATTTTTAAGATTTTGACATTTTCACCTAAAGTGCAAAATCAGGCTGAAAACGCATTTAAAGCAATAAAAAGTTCATTTTGGCTCCCACACCTAAACTAAACGTTGTAGACTCAAAATTTTTGCTGTATTTAGTGTATTCTAGCATCCTGAAGATGATTCCAGCATTAATTTCATTGTGCTTATGCTCATTTTGAAGATTTTGACATTTTCACCTTACGTGTACAATCAGGGGCTGAAAACGCGTTTAAAGTAATAAAAAGTTCATTTTGGCTCTCACACCTAAACTAAACGTTGTAGACTCAAAATTTTTGCTGTATTTAGTGTATTCTAGCATCCTGAAGATGATTCCAGCATTAATTTCATTGTGCTTATGCTCATTTTGAAGATTTTGACATTTTCACCTTAAGTGTACAATCAGGGGCTGAAAACGCGTTTAAAGCAATAAAAAGTTCATTTTGGCTCTCACACCTAAACTAAACGTTGTAGACTCAAAATTTTTGCTGTATTTAGTGTATTCTAGCATCCTGAAGATGATTCCAGCATTAATTTCATTGTGCTTATGCTCATTTTGAAGATTTTGACATTTTCACCTAAAGTGCACAATCAGGCTGAAAACGCATTTAAAGCAATAAAAAGTTCATTTTGGCTCTCACACCTAAACTAAACGTTGTAGACTCAAAATTTTTGCTGTATTTAGTATTCTAGCATCCTGAAGATTATTCCAGCATTAATTTCATTGTGCTTATGCTCATTTTGAAGATTTTGACATTTTCACCTTAAGTGTACAATCAGGGGCTGAAAACGCGTTTAAAGCAATAAAAAGTTCATTTTGGCTCTCACACCTAAAATAAACGTTGTAGACTCAAAATTTTTGCTGTATTTAGTGTATTCTAGCATCCTGAAGATGATTCCAGCATTAATTTCATTGTGCTTATGCTCATTTTGAAGATTTTGACATTTTCACCTTACGTGTACAATCAGGGGCTGAAAACGCGTTTAAAGCAATAAAAAGTTCATTTTGGCTCTCACACCTAAACTAAACGTTGTAGACTCAAAATTTTTGCTGTATTTAGTGTATTCTAGCATCCTGAAGATGATTCCAGCATTAATTTCATTGTGCTTATGCTCATTTTGAAGATTTTGACATTTTCACCTTAAGTGTACAATCAGGGGCTGAAAACGCGTTTAAAGCAATAAAAAGTTCATTTTGGCTCTCACACCTAAACTAAACGTTGTAGACTCAAAATTTTTGCTGTATTTAGTGTATTCTAGCATCCTGAAGATGATTCCAGCATTAATTTCATTGTGCTTATGCTCATTTTGAAGATTTTGACATTTTCACCTAAAGTGCACAATCAGGCTGAAAACGCATTTAAAGCAATAAAAAGTTCATTTTGGCTCTCACACCTAAACTAAACGTTGTAGACTCAAAATTTTTGCTGTATTTAGTATTCTAGCATCCTGAAGATTATTCCAGCATTAATTTCATTGTGCTTATGCTCATTTTGAAGATTTTGACATTTTCACCTTAAGTGTACAATCAGGGGCTGAAAACGCGTTTAAAGCAATAAAAAGTTCATTTTGGATCTCACACCTAAAATAAACGTTGTAGACTCAAAATTTTTGCTGTATTTAGTGTATTCTAGCATCCTGAAGATGATTCCAGCATTAATTTCATTGTGCTTATGCTCATTTTGAAGATTTTGACATTTTCACCTTACGTGTACAATCAGGGGCTGAAAACGCGTTTAAAGCAATAAAAAGTTCATTTTGGCTCTCACACCTAAACTAAACGTTGTAGACTCAAAATTTTTGCTGTATTTAGTGTATTCTAGCATCCTGAAGATGATTCCAGCATTAATTTCATTGTGCTTATGCTCATTTTGAAGATTTTGACATTTTCACCTTAAGTGTACAATCAGGGGCTGAAAACGCGTTTAAAGCAATAAAAAGTTCATTTTGGCTCTCACACCTAAACTAAACGTTGTAGACTCAAAATTTTTGCTGTATTTAGTGTATTCTAGCATCCTGAAGATGATTCCAGCATTAATTTCATTGTGCTTATGCTCATTTTGAAGATTTTGACATTTTCACCTAAAGTGCACAATCAGGCTGAAAACGCATTTAAAGCAATAAAAAGTTCATTTTGGCTCTCACACCTAAACTAAACGTTGTAGACTCAAAATTTTTGCTGTATTTAGTATTCTAGCATCCTGAAGATTATTCCAGCATTAATTTCATTGTGCTTATGCTAATTTTGAAGATTTTGACATTTTCACCTTAAGTGTACAATCAGGGGCTGAAAACGCGTTTAAAGCAATAAAAAGTTCATTTTGGCTCCCACACCTAAACTAAACGTTGTAGACTCAAAATTTTTGCTGTATTTAGTGTATTCTAGCATCCTGAAGATGATTCCAGCATTAATTTCATTGTGCTTATGCTCATTTTGAAGATTTTGACATTTTCACCTTACGTGTACAATCAGGGGCTTAAAACGCGTTTAAAGCAATAAAAAGTTCATTTTGGCTCTCACACCTAAACTAAACGTTGTAGACTCAAAATTTTTGCTGTATTTAGTGTATTCTAGCATCTTGAAGATGATTCCAGCATTAATTTCATTGTGCTTATGCTCATTTTTAAGATTTTGACATTTTCACCTAAAGGGTACAATCTGGCTGAAAACGCATATAAAGCAATAAAAAGTTCATTTTGGCACTCACACCTAAACTAAACGTTGTAGACTCAAAATTTTTGCTGTATTTAGTGTATTCTAGCATCTTGAAGATGATTCCAGCATTAATTTCATTGTGCTTATGCTCATTTTGAAGATTTTGACATTTTCACCTAAAGTGCACAATCAGGCTGAAAACGCATTTAAAGCAATAAAAAGTTCATTTTGGCTCTCACACCTAAAATAAACGTTGTAGACTCAAAATTTTTGCTGTACTTAGTGTATTCTAGCATCCTGAAGATGATTCCAGCATTAATTTCATTGTGCTTATGCTCATTTTTGAAGATTTTGACATTTTCACCTTAAGTGTACAATCAGGGGCTGAAAAAGCATTTAAAGCAATAAAAAGTTCATTTTGGCTCTCACAACTAAACTAAACGTTGTAGACTCAAAATTTTGGCTGTATTTAGTGTATTCTAGCATCCTGAAGATGATTCCAGCATTAATTTCATTGTGCTTATGCTCATTTTTAAGATTTTGACATTTTCACCTTAAGTGTACAATCAGGTGCTGAAAACGCGTTTAAAGCAATAAAAAGTTCATTTTGGCTCTCACACCTAAACTAAACGTTGTAGACTCAAAATTTTTGCTGTATTTAGTGTATTCTAGCATCCTGAAGATGATTGCAGCATTAATTTCATTGTGCTTATGCTCATTTTTAAGATTTTGACATTTTCACCTAAAGTGCACAATCAGGCTGAAAACGCATTTAAAGCAATAAAAAGTTCATTTTGGCTCTCACACCTAAACTAAACGTTGTAGACTCAAAATTTTTGCTGTGTTTAGTGTATTCTAGCATCCTGAAGATGATTCCAGCATTAATTTCATTGTGCTTATTCTCATTTTGAAGATTTTGACATTTTCACCTTACGTGTACAATCAGGGGCTGAAAACGCGTTTAAAGCAATAAAAAGTTCATTTTGGCTCTCACACCTAAACTAAACGTTGTAGACTCAAAATTTTTGCTGTATTTAGTGTATTCTAGCATCCTGAAGATGATTCCAGCATTAATTTCATTGTGCTTATGCTCATTTTTAAGATTTTGACATTTTCACCTAAAGGGTACAATCTGGCTGAAAACGCATATAAAGCAATAAAAAGTTCATTTTGGCACTCACACCTAAACTAAACGTTGTAGACTCAAAATTTTTGCTGTATTTAGTGTATTCTAGCATCTTGAAGATGATTCCAGCATTAATTTCATTGTGCTTATGCTCATTTTGAAGATTTTGACATTTTCACCTAAAGTGCACAATCAGGCTGAAAACGCATTTAAAGCAATAAAAAGTTCATTTTGGCTCTCACACCTAAAATAAACGTTGTAGACTCAAAATTTTTGCTGTACTTAGTGTATTCTAGCATCCTGAAGATGATTCCAGCATTAATTTCATTGTGCTTATGCTCATTTTTGAAGATTTTGACATTTTCACCTTAAGTGTACAATCAGGGGCTGAAAACGCATTTAAAGCAATAAAAAGTTCATTTTGGCTCTCACACCTAAACTAAACGTTGTAGACTCAAAATTTTTGCTGTATTTAGTGTATTCTAGCATCCTGAAGATGATTCCAGCATTAATTTCATTGTGCTTATGCTCATTTTTAAGATTTTGACATTTTCACCTAAAGTGCACAATCAGGCTGAAAACGCATTTAAAGCAATAAAAAGTTCATTTTGGCTCCCACACCTAAACTAAACGTTGTAGACTCAAAATTTTTGCTGTATTTAGTGTATTCTAGCATCCTGAAGATGATTCCAGCATTAATTTCATTGTGCTTATGCTCATTTTGAAGATTTTGACATTTTCACCTTACGTGTACAATCAGGGGCTTAAAACGCGTTTAAAGCAATAAAAAGTTCATTTTGGCTCTCACACCTAAACTAAACGTTGTAGACTCAAAATTTTTGCTGTATTTAGTGTATTCTAGCATCTTGAAGATGATTCCAGCATTAATTTCATTGTGCTTATGCTCATTTTTAAGATTTTGACATTTTCACCTAAAGGGTACAATCTGGCTGAAAACGCATATAAAGCAATAAAAAGTTCATTTTGGCACTCACACCTAAACTAAACGTTGTAGACTCAAAATTTTTGCTGTATTTAGTGTATTCTAGCATCTTGAAGATGATTCCAGCATTAATTTCATTGTGCTTATGCTCATTTTGAAGATTTTGACATTTTCACCTAAAGTGCACAATCAGGCTGAAAACGCATTTAAAGCAATAAAAAGTTCATTTTGGCTCTCACACCTAAAATAAACGTTGTAGACTCAAAATTTTTGCTGTACTTAGTGTATTCTAGCATCCTGAAGATGATTCCAGCATTAATTTCATTGTGCTTATGCTCATTTTTGAAGATTTTGACATTTTCACCTTAAGTGTACAATCAGGGGCTGAAAAAGCATTTAAAGCAATAAAAAGTTCATTTTGGCTCTCACACCTAAACTAAACGTTGTAGACTCAAAATTTTTGCTGTATTTAGTGTATTCTAGCATCCTGAAGATGATTCCAGCATTAATTGTATTGTGCTTATGCTCATTTTTAAGATTTTGACATTTTCACCTTACGTGTACAATCAGGGGCTGAAAACGCGTTTAAAGCAATAAAAAGTTCATTTTGGCTCTCACACCTAAACTAAACGTTGTAGACTCAAAATTTTTGCTGTATTTAGTGTATTCTAGCATCCTGAAGATTCCAGCATTAATTTCATTGTGCTTTTGCTCAATTTTAAGATTTTGACATTTTCACCTAAAGTGCACAATCAGGCTGAAAACGCATTTAAAGCAATAAAAAGTTCATTTTGGCTCTCACACCTAAACTAAACTTTGTAGACTCAAAATTTTGGCTGTATTTAGTGTATTCTAGCATCCTGAAGATGATTCCAGCATTAATTTCATTGTGCTTATGCTCATTTTTAAAATTTTGACATTTTCACCTTAAGTGTACAATCAGGTGCTGAAAACGCGTTTAAAGCAATAAAAAGTTCATTTTGGCTCTCACACCTAAACTAAACGTTGTAGACTCAAAATTTTTGCTGTATTTAGTATTCTAGCATCCTGAAGATTATTCCAGCATTAATTTCATTGTGCTTATGCTCATTTTGAAGATTTTGACATTTTCACCTTAAGTGTACAATCAGGGGCTAAAAACGCGTTTAAAGCAATAAAAAGTTCATTTTGGCTCTCACACCTAAAATAAACGTTGTAGACTCAAAATTTTTGCTGTATTTAGTGTATTCTAGCATCCTGAAGATGATTCCAGCATTAATTTCACTGTGCTTATGCTCATTTTTAAGATTTTGACATTTTCACCTAAAGGGTACAATCTGGCTGAAAACGCATATAAAGCAACAAAAAGTTCATTTTGGCACTCACACCTAAACTAAACGTTGTAGACTCAAAATTTTTGCTGTATTTAGTGTATTCTAGCATCTTGAAGATGATTCCAGCATTAATTTCATTGTGCTTATGCTCATTTTGAAGATTTTGACATTTTCACCTAAAGTGCACAATCAGGCTGAAAACGCATTTAAAGCAATAAAAAGTTCATTTTGGCTCTCACACCTAAAATAAACGTTGTAGACTCAAAATTTTTGCTGTACTTAGTGTATTCTAGCATCCTGAAGATGATTCCAGCATTAATTTCATTGTGCTTATGCTAATTTTTAAGATTTTGACATTTTCACCTAAAGTGCACAATCAGGCTGAAAACGCATTTAAAGCAATAAAAAGTTCATTTTGGCTCCCACACCTAAACTAAACGTTGTAGACTCAAAATTTTTGCTGTATTTAGTGTATTCTAGCATCCTGAAGATGATTCCAGCATTAATTTCATTGTGCTTATGCTCATTTTGAAGATTTTGACATTTTCACCTTACGTGTACAATCAGGGGCTGAAAACGCGTTTAAAGCAATAAAAAGTTCATTTTGGCTCTCACACCTAAAATAAACGTTGTAGACTCAAAATTTTTGCTGTATTTAGTGTATTCTAGCATCCTGAAGATGATCCCAGCATTAATTTCATTGTGCTTATGCTCATTTTGAAGATTTTGACATTTTCACCTAAAGTGCACAATCAGGCTGAAAACGCATTTAAAGCAATAAAAAGTTCATTTTGGCTCTCACACCTAAACTAAACGTTGTAGACTCAAAGTTTTTGCTGTATTTAGTGTATTTTATCATCCTGAAGATGATTCCAGCATTAATTTCACTGTGCTTATGCTCATTTTTAAGATTTTGACATTTTCACCTAAAGTGCACAATCAGGCTGAAAACGCATTTAAAGCAATAAAAAGTTCATTTTGGCTCTCACACCTAAACTAAACGTTGTAGACTCAAAATTTTTGCTGTATTTAGTGTATTTTATCATCCTGAAGATGATTCCAGCATTAATTTCATTGTGCTTATGCTCATTTTTAAGATTTTGACATTTTCACCCAAAGTGCACAATCAGGCTGAAAACGCATTTAAAGCAATAAAAAGTTCATTTTGGCTCTCACACCTAAACTAAACGTTGTAGACTCAAAATTTTTGCTGTATTTAGTGTATTCTAGCATCCTGAAGATGATTCCAGCATTAATTTCATTGTGCTTATGCTCATTTTTAAGATTTTGACATTTTCACCTAAAGTGCACAATCAGGCTGAAAACGCATTTAAAGCAATAAAAAGTTCATTTTGGCTCTCACACCTAAACTAAACGTTGTAGACTCAAAATTTTGGCTGTATTTAGTGTATTCTAGCATCCTGAAGATGATTCCAGCATTAATTTCATTGTGCTTATGCTCATTTTTAAGATTTTGACATTTTCACCTTAAGTGTACAATCAGGTGCTGAAAACGCGTTTAAAGCAATAAAAAGTTCATTTTGGCTCTCACACCTAAACTAAACGTTGTAGACTCAAAATTTTTGCTGTATTTAGTGTATTCTAGCATCCTGAAGATGATTGCAGCATTAATTTCATTGTGCTTATGCTCATTTTTAAGATTTTGACATTTTCACCTTAAGTGTACAATCAGGTGCTGAAAACGCGTTTAAAGCAATAAAAAGTTCATTTTGGCTCTCACACCTAAACTAAACGTTGTAGACTCAAAATTTTTGCTGTATTTAGTGTATTCTAGCATCCTGAAGATGATTGCAGCATTAATTTCATTGTGCTTATGCTCATTTTTAAGATTTTGACATTTTCACCTAAAGTGCACAATCAGGCTGAAAACGCATTTAAAGCAATAAAAAGTTCATTTTGGCTCTCACACCTAAACTAAACGTTGTAGACTCAAAATTTTTGCTCTGTTTAGTGTATTCTAGCATCCTGAAGATGATTCCAGCATTAATTTCATTGTGCTTATTCTCATTTTGAAGATTTTGACATTTTCACCTTACGTGTACAATCAGGGGCTGAAAACGCGTTTAAAACAATAAAAAGTTCATTTTGGCTCTCACACCTAAACTAAACGTTGTAGACTCAAAATTTTTGCTGTATTTAGTGTATTCTAGCATCCTGAAGATGATTCCAGCATTAATTTCATTGTGCTTATGCTCATTTTTAAGATTTTGACATTTTCACCTAAAGTGCACAATCAGGCTGAAAACGCATTTAAAGCAATAAAAAGTTCATTTTGGCTCTCACACCTAAAATAAACGTTGTAGACTCAAAATTTTTGCTGTACTTAGTGTATTCTAGCATCCTGAAGATGATTCCAGCATTAATTTCATTGTGCTTATGCTCATTTTTGAAGATTTTGACATTTTCACCTTAAGTGTACAATCAGGGGCTGAAAACGCATTTAAAGCAATAAAAAGTTCATTTTGGCTCTCACACCTAAACTAAACGTTGTAGACTCAAAATTTTTGCTGTATTTAGTGTATTCTAGCATCCTGAAGATGATTCCAGCATTAATTTCATTGTGCTTATGCTCATTTTTAAGATTTTGACATTTTCACCTAAAGTGCACAATCAGGCTGAAAACGCATTTAAAGCAATAAAAAGTTCATTTTGGCTCCCACACCTAAACTAAACGTTGTAGACTCAAAATTTTTGCTGTATTTAGTGTATTCTAGCATCCTGAAGATGATTCCAGCATTAATTTCATTGTGCTTATGCTCATTTTGAAGATTTTGACATTTTCACCTTACGTGTACAATCAGGGGCTTAAAACGCGTTTAAAGCAATAAAAAGTTAATTTTGGCACTCACACCTAAACTATACGTTGTAGACTCAAAATTTTTGCTGTATTTAGTGTATTCTAGAATCTTGAAGATGATTCCAGCATTAATTTCATTGTGCGTATGCTCATTTTGAAGATTTTGACATTTTCACCTAAAGTGCACAATCAGGCTGAAAACGCATTTAAAGCCATAAAAAGTTCATTTTGGCTCTCACACCTAAACTAAACGTTGTAGACTCAAAATTTTTGCTGTATTTAGTGTATTCTAGCATCCTGAAGATGATTCCAGCATTAATTTCATTGTGCTTATGCTCATTTGAAGATTTTGACATTTTCACCTTACGTGTACAATCAGGGGCTGAAAACGCGTTTAAAGCAATAAAAAGTTCATTTTGGCTCTCACACCTAAACTAAACGTTGTAGACTCAAAATTTTTGCTGTATTTAGTGTATTCTAGCATCCTGAAGATGATTCCAGCATTAATTTCATTGTGCTTATGCTCATTTAGAAGATTTTGACATTTTCACCTTAAGTGTACAATCAGGGGCTGAAAACGCGTTTAAAGCAATAAAAAGTTTATTTTGGCTCTCACACCTAAACTAAACGTTGTAGACTCAAAATTTTTGCTGTATTTAGTGTATTCTAGCATCCTGAAGATGATTCCAGCATTAATTTCATTGTGCTTATGCTCATTTTGAAGATTTTGACATTTTCACCTAAAGTGCACAATCAGGCTGAAAACGCATTTAAAGCAATAAAAAGTTCATTTTGGCTCTCACACCTAAACTAAACGTTGTAGACTCAAAATTTTTGCTGTATTTAGTGTATTTTATCATCCTGAAGATGATTCCAGCATTAATTTCATTGTGCTTATGCTCATTTTTAAGATTTTGACATTTTCACCTAAAGTGCACAATCAGGCTGAAAACGCATTTAAAGCAATAAAAAGTTCATTTTGGCTCTCACACCTAAACTAAACGTTGTAGACTCAAAATTTTTGCTGTATTTAGTGTATTCTAGCATCCTGAAGATGATTCCAGCATTAATTTCATTGTGCTTATGCTCATTTTGAAGATTTTGACATTTTCACCTTAAGTGTACAATCAGGGGCTGAAAACGCGTTTAAAGCAATAAAAAGTTCATTTTGGCTATCACACCTAAACTAAACGTTGAATACTCAAAATTTTTGTTGTATTTAGTGTATTCTAGCATCCTGAAGATGATTACTGCATTAATTTCATCGTGCTTATGCTCATTTTGAAGATTTTGACATTTTCACCTAAAGTGCACAATCAGGCTGAAAACGCATTTAAAGCAATAAAAAGTTCATTTTGGCTCTCACACCTAAAATAAACGTTGTAGACTCAAAATTTTTGCTGTATTTAGTGTATTCTAGCATCCTGAAGATGATTCCAGCATTAATTTCATTGTGCTTATGCTCATTTTGAAGATTTTGACATTTTCACCTTAAGTGTACAATCAGGGGCTGAAAACGCGTTCAAAGCAATAAAAAGTTCATTTTGGCTGTCACAACTAAACTAAACGTTGTAGACTCAAAAATGTTGCTGTATTTGGTGTATTCTAGCATCCTGAAGATGATTCCAGCATTAATTTCATTGTGCTTATGCTCATTTTGAAGATTTTGACATTTTCACCTAAAGTGCACAATCAGGCTGAAAACGCATTTAAGCAATAAAAAGTTCATTTTGGCTCTCACACCTAAACTAAACGTTGTAGACTCAAAATTTTTGCTGTATTTAGTATTCTAGCATCCTGAAGATTATTCCAGCATTAATTTCATTGTGCTTATGCTCATTTTGAAGATTTTGACATTTTCACCTTAAGTGTACAATCAGGGGCTGAAAACGCGTTTAAAGCAATAAAAAGTTCATTTTGGCTCTCACACCTAAAATAAACGTTGTAGACTCAAAATTTTTGCTGTATTTAGTGTATTCTAGCATCCTGAAGATGATTCCAGCATTAATTTCATTGTGCTTATGCTCATTTTTAAGATTTTGACATTTTCACCTAAAGTGCACAATCAGGCTGAAAACGCATTTAAAGCAATAAAAAGTTCATTTTGGCTCTCACACCTAAACTAAACGTTGTAAACTCAAAATTTTGGCTGTATTTAGTGTATTCTAGCATCCTGAAGATGATTCCAGCATTAATTTCATTGTGCTTATGCTCATTTTTAAGATTTTGACATTTTCACCTTAAGTGTACAATCAGGTGCTGAAAACGCGTTTAAAGCAATCAAAAGTTCATTTTGGCTCTCACACCTAAACTAAACGTTGTAGACTCAAAATTTTTGCTGTATTTAGTGTATTCTAGCATCCTGAAGATGATTGCAGCATTAATTTCATTGTGCTTATGCTAATTTTTAAGATTTTGACATTTTCACCTAAAGTGCACAATCAGGCTGAAAACGCATTTAAAGCAATAAAAAGTTCATTTTGGCTCTCACACCTAAACAAAACGTTGTAGACTCAAAATTTTTGCTGTATTTAGTGTATTCTAGCATCCTGAAGATTCCAGCATTAATTTCATTGTGCTTATGCTCATTTTTAAGATTTTGACGTTTTCACCTAAAGTGCACAATCTGGCTGAAAACGCATTTAAAGCAATAAAAAGTTCATTTTGGCACTTACACCTAAACTAAACGTTGTAGACTCAAAATTCTTGCTGTATTTAGTGTATTCTAGCATCTTGAAGATGATTCCAGCATTAATTTCATTGTGCTTATGCTCATTTTGAAGATTTTGACATTTTCACCTAAAGTGCACAATCAGGCTGAAAACGCATTTAAAGCCATAAAAAGTTCATTTTGTCTCTCACACCTGAACTAAACGTTGTAGACTCAAAATTTTTGCTGTATTTGGTGTATTCTAGCATCCTGAAGATGATTCCAGCATTAATTTCATTGTGCTTATGCTCATTTTGAAGATTTTGACATTTTCACCTAAAGTGCACAATCAGGCTAAAAACGCATTTAAAGCAATAAAAAGTTCATTTTGGCTCTCACACCTAAACTAAACGTTGTAGACTCAAAATTGTTGCTGTATTTAGTGTATTCTATCATCCTGAAGATTATTCCAGCATTAATTTCATTGTGCTTATGCTCATTTTTAAGATTTTGACATTTTCACCTAAAGTGCACAATCAGGCTGAAAACGCATTTAAAGCAATAAAAAGTTCATTTTGGCTCTCACACCTAAACTAAACGTTGTAGACTCAAAATTTTGGCTGTATTTAGTGTATTCTAGCATCCTGAAGATGATTCCAGCATTAATTTCATTGTGCTTATGCTCATTTTTAAGATTTTGACATTTTCACCTTACGTGTACAATCAGGGGCTGAAAACGCGTTTAAAACAATAAAAAGTTCATTTTGGCTCTCACACCTAAACTAAACGTTGTAGACTCAAAATTTTTGCTGTATTTAGTGTATTCTAGCATCCTGAAGATGATTCCAGCATTAATTTCATTGTGCTTATGCTCATTTTTAAGAGTTTGACATTTTCACCTAAAGTGCACAATCAGGCTGAAAACGCATTTAAAGCAATAAAAAGTTCATTTTGGCTCTCACACCTAAAATAAACGTTGTAGACTCAAAATTTTTGCTGTACTTAGTGTATTCTAGCATCCTGAAGATGATTCCAGCATTAATTTCATTGTGCTTATGCTCATTTTTGAAGATTTTGACATTTTCACCTTAAGTGTACAATCAGGGGCTGAAAACGCATTTAAAGCAATAAAAAGTTCATTTTGGCTCTCACACCTAAACTAAACGTTGTAAACTCAAAACTTTTGCTGTATTTAGTGTATTCTAGCATCCTGAAGATGATTCCAGCATTAATTTCATTGTGCTTATGCTCATTTTTAAGATTTTGACATTTTCACCTAAAGTGCACAATCAGGCTGAAAACGCATTTAAAGCAATAAAAAGTTCATTTTGGCTCTCACACCTAAACTAAACGTTGTAGACTCAAAATTTTTGCTGTGTTTAGTGTATTCTAGCATCCTGAAGATGATTCCAGCATTAATTTCATTGTGCTTATTCTCATTTTGAAGATTTTGACATTTTCACCTTACGTGTACAATCAGGGGCTGAAAACGCGTTTAAAACAATAAAAAGTTCATTTTGGCTCTCACACCTAAACTAAACGTTGTAGACTCAAAATTTTTGCTGTATTTAGTGTATTCTAGCATCCTGAAGATGATTCCAGCATTAATTTCATTGTGCTTATGCTCATTTTTAAGATTTTGACATTTTCACCTAAAGGGTACAATCTGGCTGAAAACGCATATAAAGCAATAAAAAGTTCATTTTGGCACTCACACCTAAACTAAACGTTGTAGACTCAAAATTTTTGCTGTATTTAGTGTATTCTAGCATCTTGAAGATGATTCCAGCATTAATTTCATTGTGCTTATGCTCATTTTGAAGATTTTGACATTTTCACCTAAAGTGCACAATCAGGCTGAAAACGCATTTAAAGCAATAAAAAGTTGATTTTGGCTCTCACACCTAAAATAAACGTTGTAGACTCAAAATTTTTGCTGTACTTAGTGTATTCTAGCATCCTGAAGATGATTCCAGCATTAATTTCATTGTGCTTATGCTCATTTTTGAAGATTTTGACATTTTCACCTTAAGTGTACAATCAGGGGCTGAAAACGCATTTAAAGCAATAAAAAGTTCATTTTGGCTCTCACACCTAAACTGAACGTTGTAGACTCAACATTTTTGCTGTATTTAGTGTATTTTAGCATCCTGAAGATGATTCCAGCATTAATTTCATTGTGCTTATGCTCATTTTGAAGATTTTGACATTTTCACCTTAAGTGTACAATCAGGGGCTGAAAACGCGTTTAAAGCAATAAAAAGTTCATTTTGGCTATCACACCTAAACTAAACGTTGAATACTCAAAATTTTTGTTGTATTTAGTGTATTCTAGCATCCTGAAGATGATTCCAGCATTAATTTCATTGTGCTTATGCTCATTTTTAAGATTTTGACATTTTCACCTAAAGTGCACAATCAGGCTGAAAACGCATTTAAAGCAATAAAAAGTTCATTTTGGCTCTCACACCTAAACTAAACGTTGTAGACTCAAAATTTTTGCTGTATTTAGTGTATTCTAGCATCCTGAAGATGATTCCAGCATTAATTTCATTGTGCTTATGCTCATTTTTAAGATTTTGACATTTTCACCTTAAGTGTACAATCAGGTGCTGAAAACGCGTTTAAAGCAATAAAAAGTTCATTTTGGCTCTCACACCTAAACTAAACGTTGTAGACTCAAAATTTTTGCTGTATTTAGTGTATTCTAGCATCCTGAAGATGATTGCAGCATTAATTTCATTGTGCTTATGCTCATTTTTAAGATTTTGACATTTTCACCTAAAGTGCACAATCAGGCTGAAAACGCATTTAAAGCAATAAAAAGTTCATTTTGGCTCTCACACCTAAACTAAACGTTGTAGACTCAAAATTTTTGCTGTGCTTAGTGTATTCTAGCATCCTGAAGATGATTCCAGCATTAATTTCATTGTGCTTATTCTCATTTTGAAGATTTTGACATTTTCACCTTACGTGTACAATCAGGGGCTGAAAACGCGTTTAAAACAATAAAAAGTTCATTTTGGCTCTCACACCTAAACTAAACGTTGTAGACTCAAAATTTTTGCTGTATTTAGTGTATTCTAGCATCCTGAAGATGATTCCAGCATTAATTTCATTGTGCTTATGCTCATTTTTAAGATTTTGACATTTTCACCTAAAGTGCACAATCAGGCTGAAAACGCATTTAAAGCAATAAAAAGTTCATTTTGGCTCTCACACCTAAAATAAACGTTGTAGACTCAAAATTTTTGCTGTACTTAGTGTATTCTAGCATCCTGAAGATGATTCCAGCATTAATTTCATTGTGCTTATGCTCATTTTTGAAGATTTTGACATTTTCACCTTAAGTGTACAATCAGGGGCTGAAAACGCATTTAAAGCAATAAAAAGTTCATTTTGGCTCTCACACCTAAACTAAACGTTGTAGACTCAAAACTTTTGCTGTATTTAGTGTATTCTAGCATCCTGAAGATGATTCCAGCATTAATTTCATTGTGCTTATGCTCATTTTTAAGATTTTGACATTTTCACCTAAAGTGCACAATCAGGCTGAAAACGCATTTAAAGCAATAAAAAGTTCATTTTGGCTCCCACACCTGAACTAAACGTTGTAGACTCAAAATTTTTGCTGTATTTAGTGTATTCTAGCATCCTGAAGATGATTCCAGCATTAATTTCATTGTGCTTATGCTCATTTTGAAGATTTTGACATTTTCACCTTACGTGTACAATCAGGGGCTTAAAACGCGTTTAAAGCAATAAAAAGTTAATTTTGGCACTCACACCTAAACTATACGTTGGAGACTCAAAATTTTTGCTGTATTTAGTGTATTCTAGAATCTTGAAGATGATTCCAGCATTAATTTCATTGTGCTTATGCTCATTTTGAAGATTTTGACATTTTCACCTAAAGTGCACAATCAGGCTGAAAACGCATTTAAAGCCATAAAAAGTTCATTTTGGCTCTCACACCTAAACTAAACGTTGTAGACTCAAAATTTTTGCTGTATTTAGTGTATTCTAGCATCCTGAAGATGATTCCAGCATTAATTTCATTGTGCTTATGCTCATTTGAAGATTTTGACATTTTCACCTTACGTGTACAATCAGGGGCTGAAAACGCGTTTAAAGCAATAAAAAGTTCATTTTGGCTCTCACACCTAAACTAAACGTTGTAGACTCAAAATTTTTGCTGTATTTAGTGTATTCTAGCATCCTGAAGATGATTCCAGCATTAATTTCATTGTGCTTATGCTCATTTAGAAGATTTTGACATTTTCACCTTAAGTGTACAATCAGGGGCTGAAAACGCGTTTAAAGCAATAAAAAGTTCATTTTGGCTCTCACACCTAAACTAAACGTTGTAGACTCAAAATTTTTGCTGTATTTAGTGTATTCTAGCATCCTGAAGATGATTCCAGCATTAATTTCATTGTGCTTATGCTCATTTTGAAGATTTTGACATTTTCACCTAAAGTGCACAATCAGGCTGAAAACGCATTTAAAGCAATAAAAAGTTCATTTTGGCTCTCACACCTAAACTAAACGTTGTAGACTCAAAATTTTTGCTGTATTTAGTGTATTTTATCATCCTGAAGATGATTCCAGCATTAATTTCATTGTGCTTATGCACATTTTTAAGATTTTGACATTTTCACCTAAAGTGCACAATCAGGCTGAAAACGCATTTAAAGCAATAAAAAGTTCATTTTGGCTCTCACACCTAAACTAAACGTTGTAGACTCAAAATTTTTGCTGTATTTAGTGTATTCTAGCATCCTGAAGATGATTGCAGCATTAATTTCATTGTGCTTATGCTCATTTTTAAGATTTTGACATTTTCACCTAAAGTGCACAATCAGGCTGAAAACGCATTTAAAGCAATAAAAAGTTCATTTTGGCTCTCACACCTAAACTAAACGTTGTAGACTCAAAATTTTTGCTGTATTTAGTGTATTCTAGCATCCTGAAGATGATTCCAGCATTAATTTCATTGTGCTTATGCTCATTTTTAAGATTTTGACATTTTCACCTTAAGTGTACAATCAGGTGCTGAAAACGCGTTTAAAGCAATAAAAAGTTCATTTTGGCTCTCACACCTAAACTAAACGTTGTAGACTCAAAATTTTTGCTGTATTTAGTGTATTCTAGCATCCTGAAGATGATTGCAGCATTAATTTCATTGTGCTTATGCTCATTTTTAAGATTTTGACATTTTCACCTAAAGTGCACAATCAGGCTGAAAACGCATTTAAAGCAATAAAAAGTTCATTTTGGCTCTCACACCTAAACTAAACGTTGTAGACTCAAAATTTTTGCTGTGTTTAGTGTATTCTAGCATCCTGAAGATGATTCCAGCATTAATTTCATTGTGCTTATTCTCATTTTGAAGATTTTGACATTTTCACCTTACGTGTACAATCAGGGGCTGAAAACGCGTTTAAAACAATAAAAAGTTCATTTTGGCTCTCACACCTAAACTAAACGTTGTAGACTCAAAATTTTTGCTGTATTTAGTGTATTCTAGCATCCTGAAGATGATTCCAGCATTAATTTCATTGTGCTTATGCTCATTTTTAAGATTTTGACATTTTCACCTAAAGGGTACAATCTGGCTGAAAACGCATATAAAGCAATAAAAAGTTCATTTTGGCACTCACACCTAAACTAAACGTTGTAGACTCAAAATTTTTGCTGTATTTAGTGTATTCTAGCATCTTGAAGATGATTCCAGCATTAATTTCATTGTGCTTATGCTCATTTTGAAGATTTTGACATTTTCACCTAAAGTGCACAATCAGGCTGAAAACGCATTTAAAGCAATAAAAAGTTGATTTTGGCTCTCACACCTAAAATAAACGTTGTAGACTCAAAATTTTTGCTGTACTTAGTGTATTCTAGCATCCTGAAGATGATTCCAGCATTAATTTCATTGTGCTTATGCTCATTTTTGAAGATTTTGACATTTTCACCTTAAGTGTACAATCAGGGGCTGAAAACGCATTTAAAGCAATAAAAAGTTCATTTTGGCTCTCACACCTAAACTGAACGTTGTAGACTCAACATTTTTGCTGTATTTA
The DNA here is from genome assembly GCF_051991255.1 of Vanacampus margaritifer. NCBI lineage: Eukaryota > Metazoa > Chordata > Actinopteri > Syngnathiformes > Syngnathidae > Vanacampus > Vanacampus margaritifer. The sequence goes on from NC_135451.1 coordinate 658,169, forward strand.
GTGTATTTTAGCATCCTGAAGATGATTCCAGCATTAATTTCATTGTGCTTATGCTCATTTTGAAGATTTTGACATTTTCACCTTAAGTGTACAATCAGGGGCTGAAAACGCGTTTAAAGCAATAAAAAGTTCATTTTGGCTATCACACCTAAACTAAACGTTGAATACTCAAAATTTTTGTTGTATTTAGTGTATTCTAGCATCCTGAAGATGATTACTGCATTAATTTCATCGTGCTTATGCTCATTTTGAAGATTTTGACATTTTCACCTAAAGTGCACAATCAGGCTGAAAACGCATTTAAAGCAATAAAAAGTTCATTTTGGCTCTCACACCTAAAATAAACGTTGTAGACTCAAAATTTTTGCTGTATTTAGTGTATTCTAGCATCCTGAAGATGATTCCAGCATTAATTTCATTGTGCTTATGCTCATTTTTAAGATTTTGACATTTTCACCTAAAGTGCACAATCAGGCTGAAAACGCATTTAAAGCAATAAAAAGTTCATTTTGGCTCTCACACCTAAACTAAACGTTGTAGACTCAAAATTTTTGCTGTATTTAGTGTATTCTAGCATCCTGAAGATGATTCCAGCATTAATTTCATTGTGCTTATGCTCATTTTTAAGATTTTGACATTTTCACCTTAAGTGTACAATCAGGTGCTGAAAACGCGTTTAAAGCAATAAAAAGTTCATTTTGGCTCTCACACCTAAACTAAACGTTGTAGACTCAAAATTTTTGCTGTATTTAGTGTATTCTAGCATCCTGAAGATGATTGCAGCATTAATTTCATTGTGCTTATGCTCATTTTTAAGATTTTGACATTTTCACCTAAAGTGCACAATCAGGCTGAAAACGCATTTAAAGCAATAAAAAGTTCATTTTGGCTCTCACACCTAAACTAAACGTTGTAGACTCAAAATTTTTGCTGTGTTTAGTGTATTCTAGCATCCTGAAGATGATTCCAGCATTAATTTCATTGTGCTTATTCTCATTTTGAAGATTTTGACATTTTCACCTTACGTGTACAATCAGGGGCTGAAAACGCGTTTAAAACAATAAAAAGTTCATTTTGGCTCTCACACCTAAACTAAACGTTGTAGACTCAAAATTTTTGCTGTATTTAGTGTATTCTAGCATCCTGAAGATGATTCCAGCATTAATTTCATTGTGCTTATGCTCATTTTTAAGATTTTGACATTTTCACCTAAAGTGCACAATCAGGCTGAAAACGCATTTAAAGCAATAAAAAGTTCATTTTGGCTCTCACACCTAAAATAAACGTTGTAGACTCAAAATTTTTGCTGTACTTAGTGTATTCTAGCATCCTGAAGATGATTCCAGCATTAATTTCATTGTGCTTATGCTCATTTTTGAAGATTTTGACATTTTCACCTTAAGTGTACAATCAGGGGCTGAAAACGCATTTAAAGCAATAAAAAGTTCATTTTGGCTCTCACACCTAAACTAAACGTTGTAGACTCAAAACTTTTGCTGTATTTAGTGTATTCTAGCATCCTGAAGATGATTCCAGCATTAATTTCATTGTGCTTATGCTCATTTTTAAGATTTTGACATTTTCACCTAAAGTGCACAATCAGGCTGAAAACGCATTTAAAGCAATAAAAAGTTCATTTTGGCTCTCACACCTAAACTAAACGTTGTAGACTCAAAATTTTTGCTGTGTTTAGTGTATTCTAGCATCCTGAAGATGATTCCAGCATTAATTTCATTGTGCTTATTCTCATTTTGAAGATTTTGACATTTTCACCTTACGTGTACAATCAGGGGCTGAAAACGCGTTTAAAACAATAAAAAGTTCATTTTGGCTCTCACACCTAAACTAAACGTTGTAGACTCAAAATTTTTGCTGTATTTAGTGTATTCTAGCATCCTGAAGATGATTCCAGCATTAATTTCATTGTGCTTATGCTCATTTTTAAGATTTTGACATTTTCACCTAAAGGGTACAATCTGGCTGAAAACGCATATAAAGCAATAAAAAGTTCATTTTGGCACTCACACCTAAACTAAACGTTGTAGACTCAAAATTTTTGCTGTATTTAGTGTATTCTAGCATCTTGAAGATGATTCCAGCATTAATTTCATTGTGCTTATGCTCATTTTGAAGATTTTGACATTTTCACCTAAAGTGCACAATCAGGCTGAAAACGCATTTAAAGCAATAAAAAGTTGATTTTGGCTCTCACACCTAAAATAAACGTTGTAGACTCAAAATTTTTGCTGTACTTAGTGTATTCTAGCATCCTGAAGATGATTCCAGCATTAATTTCATTGTGCTTATGCTCATTTTTAAGATTTTGACATTTTCACCTAAAGTGCACAATCAGGCTGAAAACGCATTTAAAGCAATAAAAAGTTCATTTTGGCTCTCACACCTAAAATAAACGTTGTAGACTCAAAATTTTTGCTGTACTAAGTGTATTCTAGCATCCTGAAGATGATTCCAGCATTAATTTCATTGTGCTTATGCTCATTTTTGAAGATTTTGACATTTTCACCTTAAGTGTACAATCAGGGGCTGAAAACGCATTTAAAGCAATAAAAAGTTCATTTTGGCTCTCACACCTAAACTAAACGTTGTAGACTCAAAACTTTTGCTGTATTTAGTGTATTCTAGCATCCTGAAGATGATTCCAGCATTAATTTCATTGTGCTTATGCTCATTTTTAAGATTTTGACATTTTCACCTAAAGTGCACAATCAGGCTGAAAACGCATTTAAAGCAATAAAAAGTTCATTTTGGCTCTCACACCTAAACTAAACGTTGTAGACTCAAAATTTTTGCTGTGTTTAGTGTATTCTAGCATCCTGAAGATGATTCCAGCATTAATTTCATTGTGCTTATTCTCATTTTGAAGATTTTGACATTTTCACCTTACGTGTACAATCAGGGGCTGAAAACGCGTTTAAAACAATAAAAAGTTCATTTTGGCTCTCACACCTAAACTAAACGTTGTAGACTCAAAATTTTTGCTGTATTTAGTGTATTCTAGCATCCTGAAGATGATTCCAGCATTAATTTCATTGTGCTTATGCTCATTTTTAAGATTTTGACATTTTCACCTAAAGGGTACAATCTGGCTGAAAACGCATATAAAGCAATAAAAAGTTCATTTTGGCACTCACACCTAAACTAAACGTTGTAGACTCAAAATTTTTGCTGTATTTAGTGTATTCTAGCATCTTGAAGATGATTCCAGCATTAATTTCATTGTGCTTATGCTCATTTTGAAGATTTTGACATTTTCACCTAAAGTGCACAATCAGGCTGAAAACGCATTTAAAGCAATAAAAAGTTGATTTTGGCTCTCACACCTAAAATAAACGTTGTAGACTCAAAATTTTTGCTGTACTTAGTGTATTCTAGCATCCTGAAGATGATTCCAGCATTAATTTCATTGTGCTTATGCTCATTTTTGAAGATTTTGACATTTTCACCTTAAGTGTACAATCAGGGGCTGAAAACGCATTTAAAGCAATAAAAAGTTCATTTTGGCTCTCACACCTAAACTGAACGTTGTAGACTCAACATTTTTGCTGTATTTAGTGTATTTTAGCATCCTGAAGATGATTCCAGCATTAATTTCATTGTGCTTATGCTCATTTTGAAGATTTTGACATTTTCACCTTAAGTGTACAATCAGGGGCTGAAAACGCGTTTAAAGCAATAAAAAGTTCATTTTGGCTATCACACCTAAACTAAACGTTGAATACTCAAAATTTTTGTTGTATTTAGTGTATTCTAGCATCCTGAAGATGATTACTGCATTAATTTCATCGTGCTTATGCTCATTTTGAAGATTTTGACATTTTCACCTAAAGTGCACAATCAGGCTGAAAACGCATTTAAAGCAATAAAAAGTTCATTTTGGCTCTCACACCTAAAATAAACGTTGTAGACTCAAAATTTTTGCTGTATTTAGTGTATTCTAGCATCCTGAAGATGATTCCAGCATTAATTTCATTGTGCTTATGCTCATTTTTAAGATTTTGACATTTTGACCTAAAGTGCACAATCAGGCTGAAAACGCATTTAAAGCAATAAAAAGTTCATTTTGGCTCTCACACCTAAACTAAACGTTGTAGACTCAAAATTTTTGCTGTATTTAGTGTATTCTAGCATCCTGAAGATGATTCCAGCATTAATTTCATTGTGCTTATGCTCATTTTTAAGATTTTGACATTTTCACCTTAAGTGTACAATCAGGTGCTGAAAACGCGTTTAAAGCAATAAAAAGTTCATTTTGGCTCTCACACCTAAACTAAACGTTGTAGACTCAAAATTTTTGCTGTATTTAGTGTATTCTAGCATCCTGAAGATGATTGCAGCATTAATTTCATTGTGCTTATGCTCATTTTTAAGATTTTGACATTTTCACCTAAAGTGCACAATCAGGCTGAAAACGCATTTAAAGCAATAAAAAGTTCATTTTGGCTCTCACACCTAAACTAAACGTTGTAGACTCAAAATTTTTGCTGTGTTTAGTGTATTCTAGCATCCTGAAGATGATTCCAGCATTAATTTCATTGTGCTTATTCTCATTTTGAAGATTTTGACATTTTCACCTTACGTGTACAATCAGGGGCTGAAAACGCGTTTAAAACAATAAAAAGTTCATTTTGGCTCTCACACCTAAACTAAACGTTGTAGACTCAAAATTTTTGCTGTATTTAGTGTATTCTAGCATCCTGAAGATGATTCCAGCATTAATTTCATTGTGCTTATGCTCATTTTTAAGATTTTGACATTTTCACCTAAAGTGCACAATCAGGCTGAAAACGCATTTAAAGCAATAAAAAGTTCATTTTGGCTCTCACACCTAAAATAAACGTTGTAGACTCAAAATTTTTGCTGTACTTAGTGTATTCTAGCATCCTGAAGATGATTCCAGCATTAATTTCATTGTGCTTATGCTCATTTTTGAAGATTTTGACATTTTCACCTTAAGTGTACAATCAGGGGCTGAAAACGCATTTAAAGCAATAAAAAGTTCATTTTGGCTCTCACACCTAAACTAAACGTTGTAGACTCAAAACTTTTGCTGTATTTAGTGTATTCTAGCATCCTGAAGATGATTCCAGCATTAATTTCATTGTGCTTATGCTCATTTTTAAGATTTTGACATTTTCACCTAAAGTGCACAATCAGGCTGAAAACGCATTTAAAGCAATAAAAAGTTCATTTTGGCTCCCACACCTAAACTAAACGTTGTAGACTCAAAATTTTTGCTGTATTTAGTGTATTCTAGCATCCTGAAGATGATTCCAGCATTAATTTCATAGTGCTTATGCTCATTTTGAAGATTTTGACATTTTCACCTTACGTGTACAATCAGGGGCTTAAAACGCGTTTAAAGCAATAAAAAGTTAATTTTGGCACTCACACCTAAACTATACGTTGTAGACTCAAAATTTTTGCTGTATTTAGTGTATTCTAGAATCTTGAAGATGATTCCAGCATTAATTTCATTGTGCTTATGCTCATTTTGAAGATTTTGACATTTTCACCTAAAGTGCACAATCAGGCTGAAAACGCATTTAAAGCCATAAAAAGTTCATTTTGGCTCTCACACCTAAACTAAACGTTGTAGACTCAAAATTTTTGCTGTATTTAGTGTATTCTAGCATCCTGAAGATGATTCCAGCATTAATTTCATTGTGCTTATGCTCATTTGAAGATTTTGACATTTTCACCTTACGTGTACAATCAGGGGCTGAAAACGCGTTTAAAGCAATAAAAAGTTCATTTTGGCTCTCACACCTAAACTAAACGTTGTAGACTCAAAATTTTTGCTGTATTTAGTGTATTCTAGCATCCTGAAGATGATTCCAGCATTAATTTCATTGTGCTTATGCTCATTTAGAAGATTTTGACATTTTCACCTTAAGTGTACAATCAGGGGCTGAAAACGCGTTTAAAGCAATAAAAAGTTCATTTTGGCTCTCACACCTAAACTAAACGTTGTAGACTCAAAATTTTTGCTGTATTTAGTGTATTCTAGCATCCTGAAGATGATTCCAGCATTAATTTCATTGTGCTTATGCTCATTTTTAAGATTTTGACATTTTCACCTAAAGTGCACAATCAGGCTGAAAACGCATTTAAAGCAATAAAAAGTTCATTTTGGCTCTCACACCTAAACTAAACGTTGTAGACTCAAAATTTTTGCTGTGTTTAGTGTATTCTAGCATCCTGAAGATGATTCCAGCATTAATTTCATTGTGCTTATTCTCATTTTGAAGATTTTGACATTTTCACCTTACGTGTACAATCAGGGGCTGAAAACGCGTTTAAAACAATAAAAAGTTCATTTTGGCTCTCACACCTAAACTAAACGTTGTAGACTCAAAATTTTTGCTGTATTTAGTGTATTCTAGCATCCTGAAGATGATTCCAGCATTAATTTCATTGTGCTTATGCTCATTTTTAAGATTTTGACATTTTCACCTAAAGGGTACAATCTGGCTGAAAACGCATATAAAGCAATAAAAAGTTCATTTTGGCACTCACACCTAAACTAAACGTTGTAGACTCAAAATTTTTGCTGTATTTAGTGTATTCTAGCATCTTGAAGATGATTCCAGCATTAATTTCATTGTGCTTATGCTCATTTTGAAGATTTTGACATTTTCACCTAAAGTGCACAATCAGGCTGAAAACGCGTTTAAAGCAATAAAAAGTTGATTTTGGCTCTCACACCTAAAATAAACGTTGTAGACTCAAAATTTTTGCTGTACTTAGTGTATTCTAGCATCCTGAAGATGATTCCAGCATTAATTTCATTGTGCTTATGCTCATTTTTGAAGATTTTGACATTTTCACCTTAAGTGTACAATCAGGGGCTGAAAACGCATTTAAAGCAATAAAAAGTTCATTTTGGCTCTCACACCTAAACTGAACGTTGTAGACTCAACATTTTTGCTGTATTTAGTGTATTTTAGCATCCTGAAGATGATTCCAGCATTAATTTCATTGTGCTTATGCTCATTTTGAAGATTTTGACATTTTCACCTTAAGTGTACAATCAGGGGCTGAAAACGTGTTTAAAGCAATAAAAAGTTCATTTTGGCTATCACACCTAAACTAAACGTTGAATACTCAAAATTTTTGTTGTATTTAGTGTATTCTAGCATCCTGAAGATGATTACTGCATTAATTTCATCGTGCTTATGCTCATTTTGAAGATTTTGACATTTTCACCTAAAGTGCACAATCAGGCTGAAAACGCATTTAAAGCAATAAAAAGTTCATTTTGGCTCTCACACCTAAAATAAACGTTGTAGACTCAAAATTTTTGCTGTATTTAGTGTATTCTAGCATCCTGAAGATGATTCCAGCATTAATTTCATTGTGCTTATGCTCATTTTTAAGATTTTGACATTTTCACCTAAAGTGCACAATCAGGCTGAAAACGCATTTAAAGCAATAAAAAGTTCATTTTGGCTCTCACACCTAAACTAAACGTTGTAGACTCAAAATTTTTGCTGTATTTAGTGTATTCTAGCATCCTGAAGATGATTCCAGCATTAATTTCATTGTGCTTATGCTCATTTTGAAGATTTTGACATTTTCACCTTAAGTGTACAATCAGGGGCTGAAAACGCGTTTAAAGCAATAAAAAGTTCATTTTGGCTCTCACACCTAAACTAAACGTTGTAGACTCAAAATTTTTGCTGTATTTAGTGTATTCTAGCATCCTGAAGATTCCAGCATTAATTTCATTGTGCTTATGCTCATTTTTAAGATTTTGACATTTTCACCTAAAGTGCACAATCAGGCTGAAAACGCATTTAAAGCAATAAAAAGTTCATTTTGGCTCTCACACCTAAACTAAACTTTGTAGACTCAAAATTTTGGCTGTATTTAGTGTATTCTAGCATCCTGAAGATGATTCCAGCATTAATTTCATTGTGCTTATGCTCATTTTTAAAATTTTGACATTTTCACCTTAAGTGTACAATCAGGTGCTGAAAACGCGTTTAAAGCAATAAAAAGTTCATTTTGGCTCTCACACCTAAACTAAACGTTGTAGACTCAAAATTTTTGCTGTATTTAGTATTCTAGCATCCTGAAGATTATTCCAGCATTAATTTCATTGTGCTTATGCTCATTTTGAAGATTTTGACATTTTCACCTTAAGTGTACAATCAGGGGCTAAAAACGCGTTTAAAGCAATAAAAAGTTCATTTTGGCTCTCACACCTAAAATAAACGTTGTAGACTCAAAATTTTTGCTGTATTTAGTGTATTCTAGCATCCTGAAGATGATTCCAGCATTAATTTCACTGTGCTTATGCTCATTTTTAAGATTTTGACATTTTCACCTAAAGGGTACAATCTGGCTGAAAACGCATATAAAGCAACAAAAAGATCATTTTGGCACTCACACCTAAACTAAACGTTGTAGACTCAAAATTTTTGCTGTATTTAGTGTATTCTAGCATCTTGAAGATGATTCCAGCATTAATTTCATTGTGCTTATGCTCATTTTGAAGATTTTGACATTTTCACCTAAAGTGCACAATCAGGCTGAAAACGCATTTAAAGCAATAAAAAGTTCATTTTGGCTCTCACACCTAAAATAAACGTTGTAGACTCAAAATTTTTGCTGTACTTAGTGTATTCTAGCATCCTGAAGATGATTCCAGCATTAATTTCATTGTGCTTATGCTAATTTTTAAGATTTTGACATTTTCACCTAAAGTGCACAATCAGGCTGAAAACGCATTTAAAGCAATAAAAAGTTCATTTTGGCTCCCACACCTAAACTAAACGTTGTAGACTCAAAATTTTTGCTGTATTTAGTGTATTCTAGCATCCTGAAGATGATTCCAGCATTAATTTCATTGTGCTTATGCTCATTTTGAAGATTTTGACATTTTCACCTTACGTGTACAATCAGGGGCTGAAAACGCGTTTAAAGCAATAAAAAGTTCATTTTGGCTCTCACACCTAAAATAAACGTTGTAGACTCAAAATTTTTGCTGTATTTAGTGTATTCTAGCATCCTGAAGATGATCCCAGCATTAATTTCATTGTGCTTATGCTCATTTTGAAGATTTTGACATTTTCACCTAAAGTGCACAATCAGGCTGAAAACGCATTTAAAGCAATAAAAAGTTCATTTTGGCTCTCACACCTAAACTAAACGTTGTAGACTCAAAATTTTTGCTGTATTTAGTGTATTTTATCATCCTGAAGATGATTCCAGCATTAATTTCACTGTGCTTATGCTCATTTTTAAGATTTTGACATTTTCACCTAAAGTGCACAATCAGGCTGAAAACGCATTTAAAGCAATAAAAAGTTCATTTTGGCTCTCACACCTAAACTAAACGTTGTAGACTCAAAATTTTTGCTGTATTTAGTGTATTTTATCATCCTGAAGATGATTCCAGCATTAATTTCATTGTGCTTATGCTCATTTTTAAGATTTTGACATTTTCACCTAAAGTGCACAATCAGGCTGAAAACGCATTTAAAGCAATAAAAAGTTCATTTTGGCTCTCACACCTAAACTAAACGTTGTAGACTCAAAATTTTTGCTGTATTTAGTGTATTCTAGCATCCTGAAGATGATTCCAGCATTAATTTCATTGTGCTTATGCTCATTTTTAAGATTTTGACATTTTCACCTAAAGTGCACAATCAGGCTGAAAACGCATTTAAAGCAATAAAAAGTTCATTTTGGCTCTCACACCTAAACTAAACGTTGTAGACTCAAAATTTTGGCTGTATTTAGTGTATTCTAGCATCCTGAAGATGATTCCAGCATTAATTTCATTGTGCTTATGCTCATTTTTAAGATTTTGACATTTTCACCTTAAGTGTACAATCAGGTGCTGAAAACGCGTTTAAAGCAATAAAAAGTTCATTTTGGCTCTCACACCTAAACTAAACGTTGTAGACTCAAAATTTTTGCTGTATTTAGTGTATTCTAGCATCCTGAAGATGATTGCAGCATTAATTTCATTGTGCTTATGCTCATTTTTAAGATTTTGACATTTTCACCTAAAGTGCACAATCAGGCTGAAAACGCATTTAAAGCAATAAAAAGTTCATTTTGGCTCTCACACCTAAACTAAACGTTGTAGACTCAAAATTTTTGCTGTATTTAGTGTATTCTAGCATCCTGAAGATGATTCCAGCATTAATTTCATTGTGCTTATGCTCATTTTTAAGATTTTGACATTTTCACCTTAAGTGTACAATCAGGTGCTGAAAACGCGTTTAAAGCAATAAAAAGTTCATTTTGGCTCTCACACCTAAACTAAACGTTGTAGACTCAAAATTTTTGCTGTATTTAGTGTATTCTAGCATCCTGAAGATGATTGCAGCATTAATTTCATTGTGCTTATGCTCATTTTTAAGATTTTGACATTTTCACCTAAAGTGCACAATCAGGCTGAAAACGCATTTAAAGCAATAAAAAGTTCATTTTGGCTCTCACACCTAAACTAAACGTTGTAGACTCAAAATTTTTGCTGTGTTTAGTGTATTCTAGCATCCTGAAGATGATTCCAGCATTAATTTCATTGTGCTTATTCTCATTTTGAAGATTTTGACATTTTCACCTTACGTGTACAATCAGGGGCTGAAAACGCGTTTAAAACAATAAAAAGTTCATTTTGGCTCTCACACCTAAACTAAACGTTGTAGACTCAAAATTTTTGCTGTATTTAGTGTATTCTAGCATCCTGAAGATGATTCCAGCATTAATTTCATTGTGCTTATGCTCATTTTTAAGATTTTGACATTTTCACCTAAAGGGTACAATCTGGCTGAAAACGCATATAAAGCAATAAAAAGTTCATTTTGGCACTCACACCTAAACTAAACGTTGTAGACTCAAAATTTTTGCTGTATTTAGTGTATTCTAGCATCTTGAAGATGATTCCAGCATTAATTTCATTGTGCTTATGCTCATTTTGAAGATTTTGACATTTTCACCTAAAGTGCACAATCAGGCTGAAAACGCATTTAAAGCAATAAAAAGTTGATTTTGGCTCTCACACCTAAAATAAACGTTGTAGACTCAAAATTTTTGCTGTACTTAGTGTATTCTAGCATCCTGAAGATGATTCCAGCATTAATTTCATTGTGCTTATGCTCATTTTTGAAGATTTTGACATTTTCACCTTAAGTGTACAATCAGGGGCTGAAAACGCATTTAAAGCAATAAAAAGTTCATTTTGGCTCTCACACCTAAACTGAACGTTGTAGACTCAACATTTTTGCTGTATTTAGTGTATTTTAGCATCCTGAAGATGATTCCAGCATTAATTTCATTGTGCTTATGCTCATTTTGAAGATTTTGACATTTTCACCTTAAGTGTACAATCAGGGGCTGAAAACGCGTTTAAAGCAATAAAAAGTTCATTTTGGCTATCACACCTAAACTAAACGTTGAATACTCAAAATTTTTGTTGTATTTAGTGTATTCTAGCATCCTGAAGATGATTACTGCATTAATTTCATCGTGCTTATGCTCATTTTGAAGATTTTGACATTTTCACCTAAAGTGCACAATCAGGCTGAAAACGCATTTAAAGCAATAAAAAGTTCATTTTGGCTCTCACACCTAAAATAAACGTTGTAGACTCAAAATTTTTGCTGTATTTAGTGTATTCTAGCATCCTGAAGATGATTCCAGCATTAATTTCATTGTGCTTATGCTCATTTTTAAGATTTTGACATTTTCACCTAAAGTGCACAATCAGGCTGAAAACGCATTTAAAGCAATAAAAAGTTCATTTTGGCTCTCACACCTAAACTAAACGTTGTAGACTCAAAATTTTTGCTGTATTTAGTGTATTCTAGCATCCTGAAGATGATTCCAGCATTAATTTCATTGTGCTTATGCTCATTTTTAAGATTTTGACATTTTCACCTTAAGTGTACAATCAGGTGCTGAAAACGCGTTTAAAGCAATAAAAAGTTCATTTTGGCTCTCACACCTAAACTAAACGTTGTAGACTCAAAATTTTTGCTGTATTTAGTGTATTCTAGCATCCTGAAGATGATTGCAGCATTAATTTCATTGTGCTTATGCTCATTTTTAAGATTTTGACATTTTCACCTAAAGTGCACTATCAGGCTGAAAACGCATTTAAAGCAATAAAAAGTTCATTTTGGCTCTCACACCTAAACTAAACGTTGTAGACTCAAAATTTTTGCTCTGTTTAGTGTATTCTAGCATCCTGAAGATGATTCCAGCATTAATTTCATTGTGCTTATTCTCATTTTGAAGATTTTGACATTTTCACCTTACGTGTACAATCAGGGGCTGAAAACGCGTTTAAAACAATAAAAAGTTCATTTTGGCTCTCACACCTAAACTAAACGTTGTAGACTCAAAATTTTTGCTGTATTTAGTGTATTCTAGCATCCTGAAGATGATTCCAGCATTAATTTCATTGTGCTTATGCTCATTTTTAAGATTTTGACATTTTCACCTAAAGTGCACAATCAGGCTGAAAACGCATTTAAAGCAATAAAAAGTTCATTTTGGCTCTCACACCTAAAATAAACGTTGTAGACTCAAAATTTTTGCTGTACTTAGTGTATTCTAGCATCCTGAAGATGATTCCAGCATTAATTTCATTGTGCTTATGCTCATTTTTGAAGATTTTGACATTTTCACCTTAAGTGTACAATCAGGGGCTGAAAACGCATTTAAAGCAATAAAAAGTTCATTTTGGCTCTCACACCTAAACTAAACGTTGTAGACTCAAAACTTTTGCTGTATTTAGTGTATTCTAGCATCCTGAAGATGATTCCAGCATTAATTTCATTGTGCTTATGCTCATTTTTAAGATTTTGACATTTTCACCTAAAGTGCACAATCAGGCTGAAAACGCATTTAAAGCAATAAAAAGTTCATTTTGGCTCCCACACCTAAACTAAACGTTGTAGACTCAAAATTTTTGCTGTATTTAGTGTATTCTAGCATCCTGAAGATGATTCCAGCATTAATTTCATTGTGCTTATGCTCATTTTGAAGATTTTGACATTTTCACCTTACGTGTACAATCAGGGGCTTAAAACGCGTTTAAAGCAATAAAAAGTTAATTTTGGCACTCACACCTAAACTATACGTTGTAGACTCAAAATTTTTGCTGTATTTAGTGTATTCTAGAATCTTGAAGATGATTCCAGCATTAATTTCATTGTGCGTATGCTCATTTTGAAGATTTTGACATTTTCACCTAAAGTGCACAATCAGGCTGAAAACGCATTTAAAGCCATAAAAAGTTCATTTTGGCTCTCACACCTAAACTAAACGTTGTAGACTCAAAATTTTTGCTGTATTTAGTGTATTCTAGCATCCTGAAGATGATTCCAGCATTAATTTCATTGTGCTTATGCTCATTTGAAGATTTTGACATTTTCACCATACGTGTACAATCAGGGGCTGAAAACGCGTTTAAAGCAATAAAAAGTTCATTTTGGCTCTCACACCTAAACTAAACGTTGTAGACTCAAAATTTTTGCTGTATTTAGTGTATTCTAGCATCCTGAAGATGATTCCAGCATTAATTTCATTGTGCTTATGCTCATTTAGAAGATTTTGACATTTTCACCTTAAGTGTACAATCAGGGGCTGAAAACGCGTTTAAAGCAATAAAAAGTTCATTTTGGCTCTCACACCTAAACTAAACGTTGTAGACTCAAAATTTTTGCTGTATTTAGTGTATTCTAGCATCCTGAAGATGATTCCAGCATTAATTTCATTGTGCTTATGCTCATTTTGAAGATTTTGACATTTTCACCTAAAGTGCACAATCAGGCTGAAAACGCATTTAAAGCAATAAAAAGTTCATTTTGGCTCTCACACCTAAACTAAACGTTGTAGACTCAAAATTTTTGCTGTATTTAGTGTATTTTATCATCCTGAAGATGATTCCAGCATTAATTTCATTGTGCTTATGCTCATTTTTAAGATTTTGACATTTTCACCTAAAGTGCACAATCAGGCTGAAAACGCATTTAAAGCAATAAAAAGTTCATTTTGGCTCTCACACCTAAACTAAACGTTGTAGACTCAAAATTTTTGCTGTATTTAGTGTATTCTAGCATCCTGAAGATGATTCCAGCATTAATTTCATTGTGCTTATGCTCATTTTGAAGATTTTGACATTTTCACCTTAAGTGTACAATCAGGGGCTGAAAACGCGTTTAAAGCAATAAAAAGTTCATTTTGGCTCTCACACCTAAACTAAACGTTGAATACTCAAAATTTTTGTTGTATTTAGTGTATTCTAGCATCCTGAAGATGATTACTGCATTAATTTCATCGTGCTTATGCTCATTTTGAAGATTTTGACATTTTCACCTAAAGTGCACAGTCAGGCTGAAAACGCATTTAAAGCAATAAAAAGTTCATTTTGGCTCTCACACCTAAAATAAACGTTGTAGACTCAAAATTTTTGCTGTATTTAGTGTATTCTAGCATCCTGAAGATGATTCCAGCATTAATTTCATTGTGCTTATGCTCATTTTGAAGATTTTGACATTTTCACCTTAAGTGTACAATCAGGGGCTGAAAACGCGTTCAAAGCAATAAAAAGTTCATTTTGGCTGTCACAACTAAACTAAACGTTGTAGACTCAAAAATTTTGCTTTATTTGGTGTATTCTAGCATCCTGAAGATGATTCCAGCATTAATTTCATTGTGCTTATGCTCATTTTGAAGATTTTGACATTTTCACCTAAAGTGCACAATCAGGCTGAAAACGCATTTAAGCAATAAAAAGTTCATTTTGGCTCTCACACCTAAACTAAACGTTGTAGACTCAAAATTTTTGCTGTATTTAGTATTCTAGCATCCTGAAGATTATTCCAGCATTAATTTCATTGTGCTTATGCTCATTTTGAAGATTTTGAGATTTTCACCTTAAGTGTACAATCAGGGGCTGAAAACGCGTTTAAAGCAATAAAAAGTTCATTTTGGCTCTCACACCTAAAATAAACGTTGTAGACTCAAAATTTTTGCTGTATTTAGTGTATTCTAGCATCCTGAAGATGATTCCAGCATTAATTTCATTGTGCTTATGCTCATTTTTAAGATTTTGACATTTTCACCTAAAGTGCACAATCAGGCTGAAAACGCATTTAAAGCAATAAAAAGTTCATTTTGGCTCTCACACCTAAACTAAACGTTGTAAACTCAAAATTTTGGCTGTATTTAGTGTATTCTAGCATCCTGAAGATGATTCCAGCATTAATTTCATTGTGCTTATGCTCATTTTTAAGATTTTGACATTTTCACCTTAAGTGTACAATCAGGTGCTGAAAACGCGTTTAAAGCAATCAAAAGTTCATTTTGGCTCTCACACCTAAACTAAACGTTGTAGACTCAAAATTTTTGCTGTATTTAGTGTATTCTAGCATCCTGAAGATGATTGCAGCATTAATTTCATTGTGCTTATGCTAATTTTTAAGATTTTGACATTTTCACCTAAAGGGTACAATCAGGCTGAAAACGCATTTAAAGCAATAAAAAGTTCATTTTGGCTCTCACACCTAAACAAAACGTTGTAGACTCAAAATTTTTGCTGTATTTAGTGTATTCTAGCATCCTGAAGATTTCAGCATTAATTTCATTGTGCTTATGCTCATTTTTAAGATTTTGACGTTTTCACCTAAAGGGTACAATCTGGCTGAAAACGCATTTAAAGCAATAAAAAGTTCATTTTGGCACTCACACCTAAACTAAACGTTGTAGACTCAAAATTTTTGCTGTATTTAGTGTATTCTAGCATCTTGAAGATGATTACTGCATTAATTTCATCGTGCTTATGCTCATTTTGAAGATTTTGACATTTTCACCTAAAGTGCACAATCAGGCTGAAAACGCATTTAAAGCAATAAAAAGTTCATTTTGGCTCTCACACCTAAAATAAACGTTGTAGACTCAAAATTTTTGCTGTATTTAGTGTATTCTAGCATCCTGAAGATGATTCCAGCATTAATTTCATTGTGCTTATGCTCATTTTTAAGATTTTGACATTTTCACCTAAAGTGCACAATCAGGCTGAAAACGCATTTAAAGCAATAAAAAGTTCATTTTGGCTCTCACACCTAAACTAAACGTTGTAGACTCAAAATTTTTGCTGTATTTAGTGTATTCTAGCATCCTGAAGATGATTCCAGCATTAATTTCATTGTGCTTATGCTCATTTTTAAGATTTTGACATTTTCACCTTAAGTGTACAATCAGGTGCTGAAAACGCGTTTAAAGCAATAAAAAGTTCATTTTGGCTCTCACACCTAAACTAAACGTTGTAGACTCAAAATTTTTGCTGTATTTAGTGTATTCTAGCATCCTGAAGATGATTGCAGCATTAATTTCATTGTGCTTATGCTCATTTTTAAGATTTTGACATTTTCACCTAAAGTGCACTATCAGGCTGAAAACGCATTTAAAGCAATAAAAAGTTCATTTTGGCTCTCACACCTAAACTAAACGTTGTAGACTCAAAATTTTTGCTCTGTTTAGTGTATTCTAGCATCCTGAAGATGATTCCAGCATTAATTTCATTGTGCTTATTCTCAATTTGAAGATTTTGACATTTTCACCTTACGTGTACAATCAGGGGCTGAAAACGCGTTTAAAACAATAAAAAGTTCATTTTGGCTCTCACACCTAAACTAAACGTTGTAGACTCAAAATTTTTGCTGTATTTAGTGTATTCTAGCATCCTGAAGATGATTCCAGCATTAATTTCATTGTGCTTATGCTCATTTTTAAGATTTTGACATTTTCACCTAAAGTGCACAATCAGGCTGAAAACGCATTTAAAGCAATAAAAAGTTCATTTTGGCTCTCACACCTAAAATAAACGTTGTAGACTCAAAATTTTTGCTGTACTTAGTGTATTCTAGCATCCTGAAGATGATTCCAGCATTAATTTCATTGTGCTTATGCTCATTTTTGAAGATTTTGACATTTTCACCTTAAGTGTACAATCAGGGGCTGAAAACGCATTTAAAGCAATAAAAAGTTCATTTTGGCTCTCACACCTAAACTAAACGTTGTAGACTCAAAACTTTTGCTGTATTTAGTGTATTCTAGCATCCTGAAGATGATTCCAGCATTAATTTCATTGTGCTTATGCTCATTTTGAAGATTTTGACATTTTCACCTAAAGTGCACAATCAGGCTGAAAACGCATTTAAAGCCATAAAAAGTTCATTTTGGCTCTCACACCTAAACTAAACGTTGTAGACTCAAAATTTTTGCTGTATTTAGTGTATTCTAGCATCCTGAAGATGATTCCAGCATTAATTTCATTGTGCTTATGCTCATTTGAAGATTTTGACATTTTCACCATACGTGTACAATCAGGGGCTGAAAACGCGTTTAAAGCAATAAAAAGTTCATTTTGGCTCTCACACCTAAACTAAACGTTGTAGACTCAAAATTTTTGCTGTATTTAGTGTATTCTAGCATCCTGAAGATGATTCCAGCATTAATTTCATTGTGCTTATGCTCATTTAGAAGATTTTGACATTTTCACCTTAAGTGTACAATCAGGGGCTGAAAACGCGTTTAAAGCAATAAAAAGTTCATTTTGGCTCTCACACCTAAACTAAACGTTGTAGACTCAAAATTTTTGCTGTATTTAGTGTATTCTAGCATCCTGAAGATGATTCCAGCATTAATTTCATTGTGCTTATGCTCATTTTGAAGATTTTGACATTTTCACCTAAAGTGCACAATCAGGCTGAAAACGCATTTAAAGCAATAAAAAGTTCATTTTGGCTCTCACACCTAAACTAAACGTTGTAGACTCAAAATTTTTGCTGTATTTAGTGTATTTTATCATCCTGAAGATGATTCCAGCATTAATTTCATTGTGCTTATGCTCATTTTTAAGATTTTGACATTTTCACCTAAAGTGCACAATCAGGCTGAAAACGCATTTAAAGCAATAAAAAGTTCATTTTGGCTCTCACACCTAAACTAAACGTTGTAGACTCAAAATTTTTGCTGTATTTAGTGTATTCTAGCATCCTGAAGATGATTCCAGCATTAATTTCATTGTGCTTATGCTCATTTTGAAGATTTTGACATTTTCACCTTAAGTGTACAATCAGGGGCTGAAAACGCGTTTAAAGCAATAAAAAGTTCATTTTGGCTCTCACACCTAAACTAAACGTTGAATACTCAAAATTTTTGTTGTATTTAGTGTATTCTAGCATCCTGAAGATGATTACTGCATTAATTTCATCGTGCTTATGCTCATTTTGAAGATTTTGACATTTTCACCTAAAGTGCACAGTCAGGCTGAAAACGCATTTAAAGCAATAAAAAGTTCATTTTGGCTCTCACACCTAAAATAAACGTTGTAGACTCAAAATTTTTGCTGTATTTAGTGTATTCTAGCATCCTGAAGATGATTCCAGCATTAATTTCATTGTGCTTATGCTCATTTTGAAGATTTTGACATTTTCACCTTAAGTGTACAATCAGGGGCTGAAAACGCGTTCAAAGCAATAAAAAGTTCATTTTGGCTGTCACAACTAAACTAAACGTTGTAGACTCAAAAATTTTGCTTTATTTGGTGTATTCTAGCATCCTGAAGATGATTCCAGCATTAATTTCATTGTGCTTATGCTCATTTTGAAGATTTTGACATTTTCACCTAAAGTGCACAATCAGGCTGAAAACGCATTTAAGCAATAAAAAGTTCATTTTGGCTCTCACACCTAAACTAAACGTTGTAGACTCAAAATTTTTGCTGTATTTAGTATTCTAGCATCCTGAAGATTATTCCAGCATTAATTTCATTGTGCTTATGCTCATTTTGAAGATTTTGAGATTTTCACCTTAAGTGTACAATCAGGGGCTGAAAACGCGTTTAAAGCAATAAAAAGTTCATTTTGGCTCTCACACCTAAAATAAACGTTGTAGACTCAAAATTTTTGCTGTATTTAGTGTATTCTAGCATCCTGAAGATGATTCCAGCATTAATTTCATTGTGCTTATGCTCATTTTTAAGATTTTGACATTTTCACCTAAAGTGCACAATCAGGCTGAAAACGCATTTAAAGCAATAAAAAGTTCATTTTGGCTCTCACACCTAAACTAAACGTTGTAAACTCAAAATTTTGGCTGTATTTAGTGTATTCTAGCATCCTGAAGATGATTCCAGCATTAATTTCATTGTGCTTATGCTCATTTTTAAGATTTTGACATTTTCACCTTAAGTGTACAATCAGGTGCTGAAAACGCGTTTAAAGCAATCAAAAGTTCATTTTGGCTCTCACACCTAAACTAAACGTTGTAGACTCAAAATTTTTGCTGTATTTAGTGTATTCTAGCATCCTGAAGATGATTGCAGCATTAATTTCATTGTGCTTATGCTAATTTTTAAGATTTTGACATTTTCACCTAAAGGGTACAATCAGGCTGAAAACGCATTTAAAGCAATAAAAAGTTCATTTTGGCTCTCACACCTAAACAAAACGTTGTAGACTCAAAATTTTTGCTGTATTTAGTGTATTCTAGCATCCTGAAGATTTCAGCATTAATTTCATTGTGCTTATGCTCATTTTTAAGATTTTGACGTTTTCACCTAAAGTGCACAATCTGGCTGAAAACGCATTTAAAGCAATAAAAAGTTCATTTTGGCACTTACACCTAAACTAAACGTTGTAGACTCAAAATTCTTGCTGTATTTAGTGTATTCTAGCATCTTGAAGATGATTCCAGCATTAATTTCATTGTGCTTATGCTCATTTTGAAGATTTTGACATTTTCACCTAAAGTGCACAATCAGGCTGAAAACGCATTTAAAGCCATAAAAAGTTCATTTTGTCTCTCACACCTGAACTAAACGTTGTAGACTCAAAATTTTTGCTGTATTTGGTGTATTCTAGCATCCTGAAGATGATTCCAGCATTAATTTCATTGTGCTTATGCTCATTTTGAAGATTTTGACATTTTCACCTAAAGTGCACAATCAGGCTAAAAACGCATTTAAAGCAATAAAAAGTTCATTTTGGCTCTCACACCTAAACTAAACGTTGTAGACTCAAAATTGTTGCTGTATTTAGTGTATTCTATCATCCTGAAGATTATTCCAGCATTAATTTCACTGTGCTTATGCTCATTTTTAAGATTTTGACATTTTCACCTAAAGTGCACAATCAGGCTGAAAATGCATTTAAAGCAATAAAAAGTTCATTTTGGCTCTCACACCTAAACTAAACGTTGTAGACTCAAAATTTTGGCTGTATTTAGTGTATTCTAGCATCCTGAAGATGATTCCAGCATTAATTTCATTGTGCTTATGCTCATTTTTAAGATTTTGACATTTTCACCTAAAGTGCACAATCAGGCTGAAAACGCATTTAAAGCAATAAAAAGTTCATTTTGGCTCTCACACCTAAACTAAACGTTGTAGACTCAAAATTTTGGCTGTATTTAGTGTATTCTAGCATCCTGAAGATGATTCCAGCATTAATTTCATTGTGCTTATGCTCATTTTTAAGATTTTGACATTTTCACCTTAAGTGTACAATCAGGTGCTGAAAACGCGTTTAAAGCAATAAAAAGTTCATTTTGGCTCTCACACCTAAACTAAACGTTGTAGACTCAAAATTTTTGCTGTGTTTAGTGTATTCTAGCATCCTGAAGATGATTCCAGCATTAATTTCATTGTGCTTATTCTCATTTTGAAGATTTTGACATTTTCACCTTACGTGTACAATCAGGGGCTGAAAACGCGTTTAAAACAATAAAAAGTTCATTTTGGCTCTCACACCTAAACTAAACGTTGTAGACTCAAAATTTTTGCTGTATTTAGTGTATTCTAGCATCCTGAAGATGATTCCAGCATTAATTTCATTGTGCTTATGCTCATTTTTAAGATTTTGACATTTTCACCTAAAGTGCACAATCAGGCTGAAAACGCATTTAAAGCAATAAAAAGTTCATTTTGGCTCTCACACCTAAAATAAACGTTGTAGACTCAAAATTTTTGCTGTACTTAGTGTATTCTAGCATCCTGAAGATGATTCCAGCATTAATTTCATTGTGCTTATGCTCATTTTTGAAGATTTTGACATTTTCACCTTAAGTGTACAATCAGGGGCTGAAAACGCATTTAAAGCAATAAAAAGTTCATTTTGGCTCTCACACCTAAACTAAACGTTGTAGACTCAAAACTTTTGCTGTATTTAGTGTATTCTAGCATCCTGAAGATGATTCCAGCATTAATTTCATTGTGCTTATGCTCATTTTTAAGATTTTGACATTTTCACCTAAAGTGCACAATCAGGCTGAAAACGCATTTAAAGCAATAAAAAGTTCATTTTGGCTCTCACACCTAAACTAAACGTTGTAGACTCAAATTTTTTGCTGTGTTTAGTGTATTCTAGCATCCTGAAGATGATTCCAGCATTAATTTCATTGTGCTTATTCTCATTTTGAAGATTTTGACATTTTCACCTTACGTGTACAATCAGGGGCTGAAAACGCGTTTAAAACAATAAAAAGTTCATTTTGGCTCTCACACCTAAACTAAACGTTGTAGACTCAAAATTTTTGCTGTATTTAGTGTATTCTAGCATCCTGAAGATGATTCCAGCATTAATTTCATTGTGCTTATGCTCATTTTTAAGATTTTGACATTTTCACCTAAAGGGTACAATCTGGCTGAAAACGCATATAAAGCAATAAAAAGTTAATTTTGGCACTCACACCTAAACTAAACGTTGTAGACTCAAAATTTTTGCTGTATTTAGTGTATTCTAGCATCTTGAAGATGATTCCAGCATTAATTTCATTGTGCTTATGCTCATTTTGAAGATTTTGACATTTTCACCTAAAGTGCACAATCAGGCTGAAAACGCATTTAAAGCAATAAAAAGTTGATTTTGGCTCTCACACCTAAAATAAACGTTGTAGACTCAAAATTTTTGCTGTACTTAGTGTATTCTAGCATCCTGAAGATGATTCCAGCATTAATTTCATTGTGCTTATGCTCATTTTTGAAGATTTTGACATTTTCACCTTAAGTGTACAATCAGGGGCTGAAAACGCATTTAAAGCAATAAAAAGTTCATTTTGGCTCTCACACCTAAACTGAACGTTGTAGACTCAACATTTTTGCTGTATTTAGTGTATTTTAGCATCCTGAAGATGATTCCAGCATTAATTTCATTGTGCTTATGCTCATTTTGAAGATTTTGACATTTTCACCTTAAGTGTACAATCAGGGGCTGAAAACGCGTTTAAAGCAATAAAAAGTTCATTTTGGCTATCACACCTAAACTAAACGTTGAATACTCAAAATTTTTGTTGTATTTAGTGTATTCTAGCATCCTGAAGATGATTACTGCATTAATTTCATCGTGCTTATGCTCATTTTGAAGATTTTGACATTTTCACCTAAAGTGCACAATCAGGCTGAAAACGCATTTAAAGCAATAAAAAGTTCATTTTGGCTCTCACACCTAAAATAAACGTTGTAGACTCAAAATTTTTGCTGTATTTAGTGTATTCTAGCATCCTGAAGATGATTCCAGCATTAATTTCATTGTGCTTATGCTCATTTTTAAGATTTTGACATTTTCACCTAAAGTGCACAATCAGGCTGAAAACGCATTTAAAGCAATAAAAAGTTCATTTTGGCTCTCACACCTAAACTAAACGTTGTAGACTCAAAATTTTTGCTGTATTTAGTGTATTCTAGCATCCTGAAGATGATTCCAGCATTAATTTCATTGTGCTTATGCTCATTTTTAAGATTTTGACATTTTCACCTTAAGTGTACAATCAGGTGCTGAAAACGCGTTTAAAGCAATAAAAAGTTCATTTTGGCTCTCACACCTAAACTAAACGTTGTAGACTCAAAATTTTTGCTGTATTTAGTGTATTCTAGCATCCTGAAGATGATTGCAGCATTAATTTCATTGTGCTTATGCTCATTTTTAGGATTTTGACATTTTCACCTAAAGTGCACAATCAGGCTGAAAACGCATTTAAAGCAATAAAAAGTTCATTTTGGCTCTCACACCTAAACTAAACGTTGTAGACTCAAAATTTTTGCTGTGTTTAGTGTATTCTAGCATCCTGAAGATGATTCCAGCATTAATTTCATTGTGCTTATTCTCATTTTGAAGATTTTGACATTTTCACCTTACGTGTACAATCAGGGGCTGAAAACGCGTTTAAAACAATAAAAAGTTCATTTTGGCTCTCACACCTAAACTAAACGTTGTAGACTCAAAATTTTTGCTGTATTTAGTGTATTCTAGCATCCTGAAGATGATTCCAGCATTAATTTCATTGTGCTTATGCTCATTTTTAAGATTTTGACATTTTCACCTAAAGTGCACAATCAGGCTGAAAACGCATTTAAAGCAATAAAAAGTTCATTTTGGCTCTCACACCTAAAATAAACGTTGTAGACTCAAAATTTTTGCTGTACTTAGTGTATTCTAGCATCCTGAAGATGATTCCAGCATTAATTTCATTGTGCTTATGCTCATTTTTGAAGATTTTGACATTTTCACCTTAAGTGTACAATCAGGGGCTGAAAACGCATTTAAAGCAATAAAAAGTTCATTTTGGCTCTCACACCTAAACTAAACGTTGTAGACTCAAAACTTTTGCTGTATTTAGTGTATTCTAGCATCCTGAAGATGATTCCAGCATTAATTTCATTGTGCTTATGCTCATTTAGAAGATTTTGACATTTTCACCTTAACTCTTTGACTGCCAAAAACGTTAAATAACGTTTAGTAAAATCCTATGGAGTGCCAAAGACGTTAAAAGACGTTTTTTTTCAAAACAGAGGTGAAACTAACCATTTTCTATTGTTGATTACTGAAAAACGGAATAAGGTAGAAACAAACTTTTTTTTTCTGATGAAAGATGAGAGTCCAATCTTTCATTTGGTAGTATGTGTGTTTCCATAGTCCAAACACATACTTTTCTGTGGACCTTGAAAGATCAGTCAAAAATGCTTAAATCGGTTGGCACCCACGGCATTCCTTTTCTGAAAACGTCTGGCAGTCAAAGAGTTAAGTGTACAATCAGGGGCTGAAAACGCGTTTAAAGCAATAAAAAGTTCATTTTGGCTCTCACACCTAAACTAAACGTTGTAGACTCAAAATTTTTGCTGTATTTAGTGTATTCTAGCATCCTGAAGATGATTCCAGCATTAATTTCATTGTGCTTATGCTCATTTTGAAGATTTTGACATTTTCACCTAAAGTGCACAATCAGGCTGAAAACGCATTTAAAGCAATAAAAAGTTCATTTTGGCTCTCACACCTAAACTAAACGTTGTAGACTCAAAATTTTTGCTGTATTTAGTGTATTTTATCATCCTGAAGATGATTCCAGCATTAATTTCATTGTGCTTATGCTCATTTTTAAGATTTTGACATTTTCACCTAAAGTGCACAATCAGGCTGAAAACGCATTTAAAGCAATAAAAAGTTCATTTTGGCTCTCACACCTAAACTAAACGTTGTAGACTCAAAATTTTTGCTGTATTTAGTGTATTCTAGCATCCTGAAGATGATTGCAGCATTAATTTCATTGTGCTTATGCTCATTTTTAAGATTTTGACATTTTCACCTAAAGTGCACAATCAGGCTGAAAACGCATTTAAAGCAATAAAGAGTTCATTTTGGCTCTCACACCTAAACTAAACGTTGTAGACTCAAAATTTTTGCTGTATTTAGTGTATTCTAGCATCCTGAAGATGATTCCAGCATTAATTTCATTGTGCTTATGCTCATTTTTAAGATTTTGACATTTTCACCTTAAGTGTACAATCAGGTGCTGAAAACGCGTTTAAAGCAATAAAAAGTTCATTTTGGCTCTCACACCTAAACTAAACGTTGTAGACTCAAAATTTTTGCTGTATTTAGTGTATTCTAGCATCCTGAAGATGATTGCAGCATTAATTTCATTGTGCTTATGCTCATTTTTAAGATTTTGACATTTTCACCTAAAGTGCACAATCAGGCTGAAAACGCATTTAAAGCAATAAAAAGTTCATTTTGGCTCTCACACCTAAACTAAACGTTGTAGACTCAAAATTTTTGCTGTGTTTAGTGTATTCTAGCATCCTGAAGATGATTCCAGCATTAATTTCATTGTGCTTATTCTCATTTTGAAGATTTTGACATTTTCACCTTACGTGTACAATCAGGGGCTGAAAACGCGTTTAAAACAATAAAAAGTTCATTTTGGCTCTCACACCTAAACTAAACGTTGTAGACTCAAAATTTTTGCTGTATTTAGTGTATTCTAGCATCCTGAAGATGATTCCAGCATTAATTTCATTGTGCTTATGCTCATTTTTAAGATTTTGACATTTTCACCTAAAGGGTACAATCTGGCTGAAAACGCATATAAAGCAATAAAAAGTTCATTTTGGCACTCACACCTAAACTAAACGTTGTAGACTCAAAATTTTTGCTGTATTTAGTGTATTCTAGCATCTTGAAGATGATTCCAGCATTAATTTCATTGTGCTTATGCTCATTTTGAAGATTTTGACATTTTCACCTAAAGTGCACAATCAGGCTGAAAACGCATTTAAAGCAATAAAAAGTTGATTTTGGCTCTCACACCTAAAATAAACGTTGTAGACTCAAAATTTTTGCTGTACTTAGTGTATTCTAGCATCCTGAAGATGATTCCAGCATTAATTTCATTGTGCTTATGCTCATTTTTGAAGATTTTGACATTTTCACCTTAAGTGTACAATCAGGGGCTGAAAACGCATTTAAAGCAATAAAAAGTTCATTTTGGCTCTCACACCTAAACTGAACGTTGTAGACTCAACATTTTTGCTGTATTTAGTGTATTTTAGCATCCTGAAGATGATTCCAGCATTAATTTCATTGTGCTTATGCTCATTTTGAAGATTTTGACATTTTCACCTTAAGTGTACAATCAGGGGCTGAAAACGCGTTTAAAGCAATAAAAAGTTCATTTTGGCTATCACACCTAAACTAAACGTTGAATACTCAAAATTTTTGTTGTATTTAGTGTATTCTAGCATCCTGAAGATGATTACTGCATTAATTTCATCGTGCTTATGCTCATTTTGAAGATTTTGACATTTTCACCTAAAGTGCACAATCAGGCTGAAAACGCATTTAAAGCAATAAAAAGTTCATTTTGGCTCTCACACCTAAAATAAACGTTGTAGACTCAAAATTTTTGCTGTATTTAGTGTATTCTAGCATCCTGAAGATGATTCCAGCATTAATTTCATTGTGCTTATGCTCATTTTTAAGATTTTGACATTTTCACCTAAAGTGCACAATCAGGCTGAAAACGCATTTAAAGCAATAAAAAGTTCATTTTGGCTCTCACACCTAAACTAAACGTTGTAGACTCAAAATTTTTGCTGTATTTAGTGTATTCTAGCATCCTGAAGATGATTCCAGCATTAATTTCATTGTGCTTATGCTCATTTTTAAGATTTTGACATTTTCACCTTAAGTGTACAATCAGGTGCTGAAAACGCGTTTAAAGCAATAAAAAGTTCATTTTGGCTCTCACACCTAAACTAAACGTTGTAGACTCAAAATTTTTGCTGTATTTAGTGTATTCTAGCATCCTGAAGATGATTCCAGCATTAATTTCATTGTGCTTATGCTCATTTTTAAGATTTTGACATTTTCACCTAAAGTGCACAATCAGGCTGAAAACGCATTTAAAGCAATAAAAAGTTCATTTTGGCTCTCACACCTAAAATAAACGTTGTAGACTCAAAATTTTTGCTGTACTTAGTGTATTCTAGCATCCTGAAGATGATTCCAGCATTAATTTCATTGTGCTTATGCTCATTTTTGAAGATTTTGACATTTTCACCTTAAGTGTACAATCAGGGGCTGAAAACGCATTTAAAGCAATAAAAAGTTCATTTTGGCTCTCACACCTAAACTAAACGTTGTAGACTCAAATCTTTTGCTGTATTTAGTGTATTCTAGCATCCTGAAGATGATTCCAGCATTAATTTCATTGTGCTTATGCTCATTTTTAAGATTTTGACATTTTCACCTAAAGTGCACAATCAGGCTGAAAACGCATTTAAAGCAATAAAAAGTTCATTTTGGCTCTCACACCTAAACTAAACGTTGTAGACTCAAAATTTTTGCTGTGTTTAGTGTATTCTAGCATCCTGAAGATGATTCCAGCATTAATTTCATTGTGCTTATTCTCATTTTGAAGATTTTGACATTTTCACCTTACGTGTACAATCAGGGGCTGAAAACGCGTTTAAAACAATAAAAAGTTCATTTTGGCTCTCACACCTAAACTAAACGTTGTAGACTCAAAATTTTTGCTGTATTTAGTGTATTCTAGCATCCTGAAGATGATTCCAGCATTAATTTCATTGTGCTTATGCTCATTTTTAAGATTTTGACATTTTCACCTAAAGGGTACAATCTGGCTGAAAACGCATATAAAGCAATAAAAAGTTCATTTTGGCACTCACACCTAAACTAAACGTTGTAGACTCAAATTTTTTGCTGTATTTAGTGTATTCTAGCATCTTGAAGATGATTCCAGCATTAATTTCATTGTGCTTATGCTCATTTTGAAGATTTTGACATTTTCACCTAAAGTGCACAATCAGGCTGAAAACGCATTTAAAGCAATAAAAAGTTGATTTTGGCTCTCACACCTAAAATAAACGTTGTAGACTCAAAATTTTTGCTGTACTTAGTGTATTCTAGCATCCTGAAGATGATTCCAGCATTAATTTCATTGTGCTTATGCTCATTTTTGAAGATTTTGACATTTTCACCTTAAGTGTACAATCAGGGGCTGAAAACGCATTTAAAGCAATAAAAAGTTCATTTTGGCTCTCACACCTAAACTGAACGTTGTAGACTCAACATTTTTGCTGTATTTAGTGTATTTTAGCATCCTGAAGATGATTCCAGCATTAATTTCATTGTGCTTATGCTCATTTTGAAGATTTTGACATTTTCACCTTAAGTGTACAATCAGGGGCTGAAAACGCGTTTAAAGCAATAAAAAGTTCATTTTGGCTATCACACCTAAACTAAACGTTGAATACTCAAAATTTTTGTTGTATTTAGTGTATTCTAGCATCCTGAAGATGATTACTGCATTAATTTCATCGTGCTTATGCTCATTTTGAAGATTTTGACATTTTCACCTAAAGTGCACAATCAGGCTGAAAACGCATTTAAAGCAATAAAAAGTTCATTTTGGCTCTCACACCTAAAATAAACGTTGTAGACTCAAAATTTTTGCTGTATTTAGTGTATTCTAGCATCCTGAAGATGATTCCAGCATTAATTTCATTGTGCTTATGCTCATTTTTAAGATTTTGACATTTTCACCTAAAGTGCACAATCAGGCTGAAAACGCATTTAAAGCAATAAAAAGTTCATTTTGGCTCTCACACCTAAACTAAACGTTGTAGACTCAAAATTTTTGCTGTATTTAGTGTATTCTAGCATCCTGAAGATGATTCCAGCATTAATTTCATTGTGCTTATGCTCATTTTTAAGATTTTGACATTTTCACCTTAAGTGTACAATCAGGTGCTGAAAACGCGTTTAAAGCAATAAAAAGTTCATTTTGGCTCTCACACCTAAACTAAACGTTGTAGACTCAAAATTTTTGCTGTATTTAGTGTATTCTAGCATCCTGAAGATGATTGCAGCATTAATTTCATTGTGCTTATGCTCATTTTTAAGATTTTGACATTTTCACCTAAAGTGCACAATCAGGCTGAAAACGCATTTAAAGCAATAAAAAGTTCATTTTGGCTCTCACACCTAAACTAAACGTTGTAGACTCAAAATTTTTGCTGTGTTTAGTGTATTCTAGCATCCTGAAGATGATTCCAGCATTAATTTCATTGTGCTTATTCTCATTTTGAAGATTTTGACATTTTCACCTTACGTGTACAATCAGGGGCTGAAAACGCGTTTAAAACAATAAAAAGTTCATTTTGGCTCTCACACCTAAACTAAACGTTGTAGACTCAAAATTTTTGCTGTATTTAGTGTATTCTAGCATCCTGAAGATGATTCCAGCATTAATTTCATTGTGCTTATGCTCATTTTTAAGATTTTGACATTTTCACCTAAAGTGCACAATCAGGCTGAAAACGCATTTAAAGCAATAAAAAGTTCATTTTGGCTCTCACACCTAAAATAAACGTTGTAGACTCAAAATTTTTGCTGTACTTAGTGTATTCTAGCATCCTGAAGATGATTCCAGCATTAATTTCATTGTGCTTATGCTCATTTTTGAAGATTTTGACATTTTCACCTTAAGTGTACAATCAGGGGCTGAAAACGCATTTAAAGCAATAAAAAGTTCATTTTGGCTCTCACACCTAAACTAAACGTTGTAGACTCAAAACTTTTGCTGTATTTAGTGTATTCTAGCATCCTGAAGATGATTCCAGCATTAATTTCATTGTGCTTATGCTCATTTTTAAGATTTTGACATTTTCACCTAAAGTGCACAATCAGGCTGAAAACGCATTTAAAGCAATAAAAAGTTCATTTTGGCTCCCACACCTAAACTAAACGTTGTAGACTCAAAATTTTTGCTGTATTTAGTGTATTCTAGCATCCTGAAGATGATTCCAGCATTAATTTCATTGTGCTTATGCTCATTTTGAAGATTTTGACATTTTCACCTTACGTGTACAATCAGGGGCTTAAAACGCGTTTAAAGCAATAAAAAGTTAATTTTGGCACTCACACCTAAACTATACGTTGTAGACTCAAAATTTTTGCTGTATTTAGTGTATTCTAGAATCTTGAAGATGATTCCAGCATTAATTTCATTGTGCTTATGCTCATTTTGAAGATTTTGACATTTTCACCTAAAGTGCACAATCAGGCTGAAAACGCATTTAAAGCCATAAAAAGTTCATTTTGGCTCTCACACCTAAACTAAACGTTGTAGACTCAAAATTTTTGCTGTATTTAGTGTATTCTAGCATCCTGAAGATGATTCCAGCATTAATTTCATTGTGCTTATGCTCATTTGAAGATTTTGACATTTTCACCTTACGTGTACAATCAGGGGCTGAAAACGCGTTTAAAGCAATAAAAAGTTCATTTTGGCTCTCACACCTAAACTAAACGTTGTAGACTCAAAATTTTTGCTGTATTTAGTGTATTCTAGCATCCTGAAGATGATTCCAGCATTAATTTCATTGTGCTTATGCTCATTTAGAAGATTTTGACATTTTCACCTTA
The DNA here is from genome assembly GCF_051991255.1 of Vanacampus margaritifer. Lineage (NCBI taxonomy): Eukaryota > Metazoa > Chordata > Actinopteri > Syngnathiformes > Syngnathidae > Vanacampus > Vanacampus margaritifer. Next base: position 688,441 of record NC_135451.1, read on the forward strand.
AGTGTACAATCAGGGGCTGAAAACGCGTTTAAAGCAATAAAAAGTTCATTTTGGCTCTCACACCTAAACTAAACGTTGTAGACTCAAAATTTTTGCTGTATTTAGTGTATTCTAGCATCCTGAAGATGATTCCAGCATTAATTTCATTGTGCTTATGCTCATTTTTAAGATTTTGACATTTTCACCTAAAGTGCACAATCAGGCTGAAAACGCATTTAAAGCAATAAAAAGTTCATTTTGGCTCTCACACCTAAACTAAACGTTGTAGACTCAAAATTTTTGCTGTGTTTAGTGTATTCTAGCATCCTGAAGATGATTCCAGCATTAATTTCATTGTGCTTATTCTCATTTTGAAGATTTTGACATTTTCACCTTACGTGTACAATCAGGGGCTGAAAACGCGTTTAAAACAATAAAAAGTTCATTTTGGCTCTCACACCTAAACTAAACGTTGTAGACTCAAAATTTTTGCTGTATTTAGTGTATTCTAGCATCCTGAAGATGATTCCAGCATTAATTTCATTGTGCTTATGCTCATTTTTAAGATTTTGACATTTTCACCTAAAGGGTACAATCTGGCTGAAAACGCATATAAAGCAATAAAAAGTTCATTTTGGCACTCACACCTAAACTAAACGTTGTAGACTCAAAATTTTTGCTGTATTTAGTGTATTCTAGCATCTTGAAGATGATTCCAGCATTAATTTCATTGTGCTTATGCTCATTTTGAAGATTTTGACATTTTCACCTAAAGTGCACAATCAGGCTGAAAACGCATTTAAAGCAATAAAAAGTTGATTTTGGCTCTCACACCTAAAATAAACGTTGTAGACTCAAAATTTTTGCTGTACTTAGTGTATTCTAGCATCCTGAAGATGATTCCAGCATTAATTTCATTGTGCTTATGCTCATTTTTGAAGATTTTGACATTTTCACCTTAAGTGTACAATCAGGGGCTGAAAACGCATTTAAAGCAATAAAAAGTTCATTTTGGCTCTCACACCTAAACTGAACGTTGTAGACTCAACATTTTTGCTGTATTTAGTGTATTTTAGCATCCTGAAGATGATTCCAGCATTAATTTCATTGTGCTTATGCTCATTTTGAAGATTTTGACATTTTCACCTTAAGTGTACAATCAGGGGCTGAAAACGTGTTTAAAGCAATAAAAAGTTCATTTTGGCTATCACACCTAAACTAAACGTTGAATACTCAAAATTTTTGTTGTATTTAGTGTATTCTAGCATCCTGAAGATGATTACTGCATTAATTTCATCGTGCTTATGCTCATTTTGAAGATTTTGACATTTTCACCTAAAGTGCACAATCAGGCTGAAAACGCATTTAAAGCAATAAAAAGTTCATTTTGGCTCTCACACCTAAAATAAACGTTGTAGACTCAAAATTTTTGCTGTATTTAGTGTATTCTAGCATCCTGAAGATGATTCCAGCATTAATTTCATTGTGCTTATGCTCATTTTTAAGATTTTGACATTTTCACCTAAAGTGCACAATCAGGCTGAAAACGCATTTAAAGCAATAAAAAGTTCATTTTGGCTCTCACACCTAAACTAAACGTTGTAGACTCAAAATTTTTGCTGTATTTAGTGTATTCTAGCATCCTGAAGATGATTCCAGCATTAATTTCATTGTGCTTATGCTCATTTTTAAGATTTTGACATTTTCACCTTAAGTGTACAATCAGGTGCTGAAAACGCGTTTAAAGCAATAAAAAGTTCATTTTGGCTCTCACACCTAAACTAAACGTTGTAGACTCAAATTTTTTGCTGTATTTAGTGTATTCTAGCATCCTGAAGATGATTGCAGCATTAATTTCATTGTGCTTATGCTCATTTTTAAGATTTTGACATTTTCACCTAAAGTGCACAATCAGGCTGAAAACGCATTTAAAGCAATAAAAAGTTCATTTTGGCTCTCACACCTAAACTAAACGTTGTAGACTCAAAATTTTTGCTGTATTTAGTGTATTCTAGCATCCTGAAGATGATTCCAGCATTAATTTCATTGTGCTTATGCTCATTTTGAAGATTTTGACATTTTCACCTTACGTGTACAATCAGGGGCTTAAAACGCGTTTAAAGCAATAAAAAGTTAATTTTGGCACTCACACCTAAACTATACGTTGTAGACTCAAAATTTTTGCTGTATTTAGTGTATTCTAGAATCTTGAAGATGATTCCAGCATTAATTTCATTGTGCTTATGCTCATTTTGAAGATTTTGACATTTTCACCTAAAGTGCACAATCAGGCTGAAAACGCATTTAAAGCCATAAAAAGTTCATTTTGGCTCTCACACCTAAACTAAACGTTGTAGACTCAAAATTTTTGCTGTATTTAGTGCATTCTAGCATCCTGAAGATGATTCCAGCATTAATTTCATTGTGCTTATGCTCATTTGAAGATTTTGACATTTTCACCTTACGTGTACAATCAGGGGCTGAAAACGCGTTTAAAGCAATAAAAAGTTCATTTTGGCTCTCACACCTAAACTAAACGTTGTAGACTCAAAATTTTTGCTGTATTTAGTGTATTCTAGCATCCTGAAGATGATTCCAGCATTAATTTCATTGTGCTTATGCTCATTTAGAAGATTTTGACATTTTCACCTTAAGTGTACAATCAGGGGCTGAAAACGCGTTTAAAGCAATAAAAAGTTCATTTTGGCTCTCACACCTAAACTAAACGTTGTAGACTCAAAATTTTTGCTGTATTTAGTGTATTCTAGCATCCTGAAGATGATTCCAGCATTAATTTCATTGTGCTTATGCTCATTTTGAAGATTTTGACATTTTCACCTAAAGTGCACAATCAGGCTGAAAACGCATTTAAAGCAATAAAAAGTTCATTTTGGCTCTCACACCTAAACTAAACGTTGTAGACTCAAAATTTTTGCTGTATTTAGTGTATTCTAGCATCCTGAAGATGATTCCAGCATTAATTTCATTGTGCTTATGCTCATTTTGAAGATTTTGACATTTTCACCTTAAGTGTACAATCAGGGGCTGAAAACGCGTTTAAAGCAATAAAAAGTTCATTTTGGCTATCACACCTAAACTAAACGTTGAATACTCAAAATTTTTGTTGTATTTAGTGTATTCTAGCATCCTGAAGATGATTACTGCATTAATTTCATCGTGCTTATGCTCATTTTGAAGATTTTGACATTTTCACCTAAAGTGCACAATCAGGCTGAAAACGCATTTAAAGCAATAAAAAGTTCATTTTGGCTCTCACACCTAAAATAAACGTTGTAGACTCAAAATTTTTGCTGTATTTAGTGTATTCTAGCATCCTGAAGATGATTCCAGCATTAATTTCATTGTGCTTATGCTCATTTTGAAGATTTTGACATTTTCACCTTAAGTGTACAATCAGGGGCTGAAAACGCGTTCAAAGCAATAAAAAGTTCATTTTGGCTGTCACAACTAAACTAAACGTTGTAGACTCAAAAATTTTGCTGTATTTGGTGTATTCTAGCATCCTGAAGATGATTCCAGCATTAATTTCATTGTGCTTATGCTCATTTTGAAGATTTTGACATTTTCACCTAAAGTGCACAATCAGGCTGAAAACGCATTTAAGCAATAAAAAGTTCATTTTGGCTCTCACACCTAAAATAAACGTTGTAGACTCAAAATTTTTGCTGTATTTAGTGTATTCTAGCATCCTGAAGATGATTCCAGCATTAATTTCATTGTGCTTATGCTCATTTTTAAGATTTTGACATTTTCACCTAAAGTGCACAATCAGGCTGAAAACGCATTTAAAGCAATAAAAAGTTAATTTTGGCTCTCACACCTAAACTAAACGTTGTAAACTCAAAATTTTGGCTGTATTTAGTGTATTCTAGCATCCTGAAGATGATTCCAGCATTAATTTCATTGTGCTTATGCTCATTTTGAAGATTTTGACATTTTCACCTTACGTGTACAATCAGGGGCTTAAAACGCGTTTAAAGCAATAAAAAGTTAATTTTGGCACTCACACCTAAACTATACGTTGTAGACTCAAAATTTTTGCTGTATTTAGTGTATTCTAGAATCTTGAAGATGATTCCAGCATTAATTTCATTGTGCTTATGCTCATTTTGAAGATTTTGACATTTTCACCTAAAGTGCACAATCAGGCTGAAAACGCATTTAAAGCCATAAAAAGTTCATTTTGGCTCTCACACCTAAACTAAACGTTGTAGACTCAAAATTTTTGCTGTATTTAGTGTATTCTAGCATCCTGAAGATGATTCCAGCATTAATTTCATTGTGCTTATGCTCATTTGAAGATTTTGACATTTTCACCTTACGTGTACAATCAGGGGCTGAAAACGCGTTTAAAGCAATAAAAAGTTCATTTTGGCTCTCACACCTAAACTAAACGTTGTAGACTCAAAATTTTTGCTGTATTTAGTGTATTCTAGCATCCTGAAGATGATTCCAGCATTAATTTCATTGTGCTTATGCTCATTTAGAAGATTTTGACATTTTCACCTTAAGTGTACAATCAGGGGCTGAAAACGCGTTTAAAGCAATAAAAAGTTCATTTTGGCTCTCACACCTAAACTAAACGTTGTAGACTCAAAATTTTTGCTGTATTTAGTGTATTCTAGCATCCTGAAGATGATTCCAGCATTAATTTCATTGTGCTTATGCTCATTTTTAAGATTTTGACATTTTCACCTAAAGTGCACAATCAGGCTGAAAACGCATTTAAAGCAATAAAAAGTTCATTTTGGCTCTCACACCTAAACTAAACGTTGTAGACTCAAAATTTTTGCTGTGTTTAGTGTATTCTAGCATCCTGAAGATGATTCCAGCATTAATTTCATTGTGCTTATTCTCATTTTGAAGATTTTGACATTTTCACCTTACGTGTACAATCAGGGGCTGAAAACGCGTTTAAAACAATAAAAAGTTCATTTTGGCTCTCACACCTAAACTAAACGTTGTAGACTCAAAATTTTTGCTGTATTTAGTGTATTCTAGCATCCTGAAGATGATTCCAGCATTAATTTCATTGTGCTTATGCTCATTTTTAAGATTTTGACATTTTCACCTAAAGGGTACAATCTGGCTGAAAACGCATATAAAGCAATAAAAAGTTCATTTTGGCACTCACACCTAAACTAAACGTTGTAGACTCAAAATTTTTGCTGTATTTAGTGTATTCTAGCATCTTGAAGATGATTCCAGCATTAATTTCATTGTGCTTATGCTCATTTTGAAGATTTTGACATTTTCACCTAAAGTGCACAATCAGGCTGAAAACGCATTTAAAGCAATAAAAAGTTGATTTTGGCTCTCACACCTAAAATAAACGTTGTAGACTCAAAATTTTTGCTGTACTTAGTGTATTCTAGCATCCTGAAGATGATTCCAGCATTAATTTCATTGTGCTTATGCTCATTTTTGAAGATTTTGACATTTTCACCTTAAGTGTACAATCAGGGGCTGAAAACGCATTTAAAGCAATAAAAAGTTCATTTTGGCTCTCACACCTAAACTGAACGTTGTAGACTCAACATTTTTGCTGTATTTAGTGTATTTTAGCATCCTGAAGATGATTCCAGCATTAATTTCATTGTGCTTATGCTCATTTTGAAGATTTTGACATTTTCACCTTAAGTGTACAATCAGGGGCTGAAAACGTGTTTAAAGCAATAAAAAGTTCATTTTGGCTATCACACCTAAACTAAACGTTGAATACTCAAAATTTTTGTTGTATTTAGTGTATTCTAGCATCCTGAAGATGATTACTGCATTAATTTCATCGTGCTTATGCTCATTTTGAAGATTTTGACATTTTCACCTAAAGTGCACAATCAGGCTGAAAACGCATTTAAAGCAATAAAAAGTTCATTTTGGCTCTCACACCTAAAATAAACGTTGTAGACTCAAAATTTTTGCTGTATTTAGTGTATTCTAGCATCCTGAAGATGATTCCAGCATTAATTTCATTGTGCTTATGCTCATTTTTAAGATTTTGACATTTTCACCTAAAGTGCACAATCAGGCTGAAAACGCATTTAAAGCAATAAAAAGTTCATTTTGGCTCTCACACCTAAACTAAACGTTGTAGACTCAAAATTTTTGCTGTATTTAGTGTATTCTAGCATCCTGAAGATGATTCCAGCATTAATTTCATTGTGCTTATGCTCATTTTTAAGATTTTGACATTTTCACCTTAAGTGTACAATCAGGTGCTGAAAACGCGTTTAAAGCAATAAAAAGTTCATTTTGGCTCTCACACCTAAACTAAACGTTGTAGACTCAAAATTTTTGCTGTATTTAGTGTATTCTAGCATCCTGAAGATGATTGCAGCATTAATTTCATTGTGCTTATGCTCATTTTTAAGATTTTGACATTTTCACCTAAAGTGCACAATCAGGCTGAAAACGCATTTAAAGCAATAAAAAGTTCATTTTGGCTCTCACACCTAAACTAAACGTTGTAGACTCAAAATTTTTGCTGTATTTAGTGTATTCTAGCATCCTGAAGATGATTCCAGCATTAATTTCATTGTGCTTATGCTCATTTTGAAGATTTTGACATTTTCACCTTACGTGTACAATCAGGGGCTTAAAACGCGTTTAAAGCAATAAAAAGTTAATTTTGGCACTCACACCTAAACTATACGTTGTAGACTCAAAATTTTTGCTGTATTTAGTGTATTCTAGAATCTTGAAGATGATTCCAGCATTAATTTCATTGTGCTTATGCTCATTTTGAAGATTTTGACATTTTCACCTAAAGTGCACAATCAGGCTGAAAACGCATTTAAAGCCATAAAAAGTTCATTTTGGCTCTCACACCTAAACTAAACGTTGTAGACTCAAAATTTTTGCTGTATTTAGTGTATTCTAGCATCCTGAAGATGATTCCAGCATTAATTTCATTGTGCTTATGCTCATTTGAAGATTTTGACATTTTCACCTTACGTGTACAATCAGGGGCTGAAAACGCGTTTAAAGCAATAAAAAGTTCATTTTGGCTCTCACACCTAAACTAAACGTTGTAGACTCAAAATTTTTGCTGTATTTAGTGTATTCTAGCATCCTGAAGATGATTCCAGCATTAATTTCATTGTGCTTATGCTCATTTAGAAGATTTTGACATTTTCACCTTAAGTGTACAATCAGGGGCTGAAAACGCGTTTAAAGCAATAAAAAGTTCATTTTGGCTCTCACACCTAAACTAAACGTTGTAGACTCAAAATTTTTGCTGTATTTAGTGTATTCTAGCATCCTGAAGATGATTCCAGCATTAATTTCATTGTGCTTATGCTCATTTTGAAGATTTTGACATTTTCACCTAAAGTGCACAATCAGGCTGAAAACGCATTTAAAGCAATAAAAAGTTCATTTTGGCTCTCACACCTAAACTAAACGTTGTAGACTCAAAATTTTTGCTGTATTTAGTGTATTTTATCATCCTGAAGATGATTCCAGCATTAATTTCATTGTGCTTATGCTCATTTTTAAGATTTTGACATTTTCACCTAAAGTGCACAATCAGGCTGAAAACGCATTTAAAGCAATAAAAAGTTCATTTTGGCTCTCACACCTAAACTAAACGTTGTAGACTCAAAATTTTTGCTGTATTTAGTGTATTCTAGCATCCTGAAGATGATTCCAGCATTAATTTCATTGTGCTTATGCTCATTTTGAAGATTTTGACATTTTCACCTTAAGTGTACAATCAGGGGCTGAAAACGCGTTTAAAGCAATAAAAAGTTCATTTTGGCTATCACACCTAAACTAAACGTTGAATACTCAAAATTTTTGTTGTATTTAGTGTATTCTAGCATCCTGAAGATGATTACTGCATTAATTTCATCGTGCTTTTGCTCATTTTGAAGATTTTGACATTTTCACCTAAAGTGCACAATCAGGCTGAAAACGCATTTAAAGCAATAAAAAGTTCATTTTGGCTCTCACACCTAAAATAAACGTTGTAGACTCAAAATTTTTGCTGTATTTAGTGTATTCTAGCATCCTGAAGATGATTCCAGCATTAATTTCATTGTGCTTATGCTCATTTTGAAGATTTTGACATTTTCACCTTAAGTGTACAATCAGGGGCTGAAAACGCGTTCAAAGCAATAAAAAGTTCATTTTGGCTGTCACAACTAAACTAAACGTTGTAGACTCAAAAATTTTGCTGTATTTGGTGTATTCTAGCATCCTGAAGATGATTCCAGCATTAATTTCATTGTGCTTATGCTCATTTTGAAGATTTTGACATTTTCACCTAAAGTGCACAATCAGGCTGAAAACGCATTTAAGCAATAAAAAGTTCATTTTGGCTCTCACACCTAAACTAAACGTTGTAGACTCAAAATTTTTGCTGTATTTAGTATTCTAGCATCCTGAAGATTATTCCAGCATTAATTTCATTGTGCTTATGCTCATTTTGAAGATTTTGACATTTTCACCTTAAGTGTACAATCAGGGGCTGAAAACGCGTTTAAAGCAATAAAAAGTTCATTTTGGCTCTCACACCTAAAATAAACGTTGTAGACTCAAAATTTTTGCTGTATTTAGTGTATTCTAGCATCCTGAAGATGATTCCAGCATTAATTTCATTGTGCTTATGCTCATTTTTAAGATTTTGACATTTTCACCTAAAGTGCACAATCAGGCTGAAAACGCATTTAAAGCAATAAAAAGTTAATTTTGGCTCTCACACCTAAACTAAACGTTGTAAACTCAAAATTTTGGCTGTATTTAGTGTATTCTAGCATCCTGAAGATGATTCCAGCATTAATTTCATTGTGCTTATGCTCATTTTTAAGATTTTGACATTTTCACCTAAAGTGCACAATCAGGCTGAAAACGCATTTAAAGCAATAAAAAGTTCATTTTGGCTCCCACACCTAAACTAAACGTTGTAGACTCAAAATTTTTGCTGTATTTAGTGTATTCTAGCATCCTGAAGATGATTCCAGCATTAATTTCATTGTGCTTATGCTCATTTTGAAGATTTTGACATTTTCACCTAAAGTGCACAATCAGGCTGAAAACGCATTTAAAGCCATAAAAAGTTCATTTTGTCTCTCACACCTGAACTAAACGTTGTAGACTCAAAATTTTTGCTGTATTTGGTGTATTCTAGCATCCTGAAGATGATTCCAGCATTAATTTCATTGTGCTTATGCTCATTTTGAAGATTTTGACATTTTCACCTAAAGTGCACAATCAGGCTAAAAACGCATTTAAAGCAATAAAAAGTTCATTTTGGCTCTCACACCTAAACTAAACGTTGTAGACTCAAAATTGTTGCTGTATTTAGTGTATTCTATCATCCTGAAGATTATTCCAGCATTAATTTCATTGTGCTTATGCTCATTTTTAAGATTTTGACATTTTCACCTAAAGTGCACAATCAGGCTGAAAACGCATTTAAAGCAATAAAAAGTTCATTTTGGCTCTCACACCTAAACTAAACGTTGTAGACTCAAAATTTTGGCTGTATTTAGTGTATTCTAGCATCCTGAAGATGATTCCAGCATTAATTTCATTGTGCTTATGCTCATTTTGAAGATTTTGACATTTTCACCTTAAGTGTACAATCAGGGGCTGAAAACGCGTTTAAAGCAATAAAAAGTTCATTTTGGCTCTCACACCTAAACTAAACGTTGTAGACTCAAAATTTTTGCTGTATTTAGTGTATTCTAGCATCCTGAAGATACCAGCATTAATTTCATTGTGCTTATGCTCATTTTTAAGATTTTGACATTTTAACCTAAAGTGCACAATCAGGCTGAAAACGCATTTAAAGCAATAAAAAGTTCATTTTGGCTCTCACACCTAAACTAAACTTTGTAGACTCAAAATTTTGGCTGTATTTAGTGTATTCTAGCATCCTGAAGATGATTGCAGCATTAATTTCATTGTGCTTATGCTAATTTTTAAGATTTTGACATTTTCACCTAAAGTGCACAATCAGGCTGAAAACGCATTTAAAGCAATAAAAAGTTCATTTTGGCTCTCACACCTAAACAAAACGTTGTAGACTCAAAATTTTTGCTGTATTTAGTGTATTCTAGCATCCTGAAGATTCCAGCATTAATTTCATTGTGCTTATGCTCATTTTTAAGATTTTGACGTTTTCACCTAAAGTGCACAATCTGGCTGAAAACGCATTTAAAGCCATAAAAAGTTCATTTTGTCACTCACACCTGAACTAAACGTTGTAGACTCAAAATTGTTGCTGTATTTGGTGTATTCTAGCATCCTGAAGATGATTCCAGCATTAATTTCATTGTGCTTATGCTCATTTTGAAGATTTTGACATTTTCACCTAAAGTGCACAATCAGGCTGAAAACGCATTTAAAGCAATAAAAAGTTCATTTTGGCTCTCACACCTAAACTAAACGTTGTAGACTCAAAATTGTTGCTGTATTTAGTGTATTCTATCATCCTGAAGATTATTCCAGCATTAATTTCATTGTGCTTATGCTCATTTTGAAGATTTTGACATTTTCACCTTAAGTGTACAATCAGGGGCTGAAAACGCGTTTAAAGCAATAAAAAGTTCATTTTGGCTCTCACACCTAAACTAAACGTTGTAGACTCAAAATTTTTGCTGTATTTAGTGTATTCTAGCATCCTGAAGATGATCCCAGCATTAATTTCATTGTGCTTATGCTCATTTTGAAGATTTTGACATTTTCACCTAAAGTGCACAATCAGGCTGAAAACGCATTTAAAGCAATAAAAAGTTCATTTTGGCTCTCACACCTAAACTAAACGTTGTAGACTCAAAATTTTTGCTGTATTTAGTGTATTTTATCATCCTTAAGATGATTCCAGCATTAATTTCATTGTGCTTATGCTCATTTTTAAGATTTTGACATTTTCACCTAAAGTGCACAATCAGGCTGAAAACGCGTTTAAAGCAATAAAAAGTTCATTTTGGCTCTCACACCTAAACTAAACGTTGTAGACTCAAAATTTTTGCTGTATTTAGTGTATTCTAGCATCCTGAAGATGATTCCAGCATTAATTTCATTGTGCTTATGCTCATTTTGAATATTTTGACATTTTCACCTAAAGCTCACAATCAGGCTGAAAACGCATTTAAAGCAATAAAAAGTTCATTTTGGCTCTCACACCTAAACTGAACGTTGTAGACTCAACATTTTTGCTGTATTTAGTGTATTTTAGCATCCTGAAGATGATTCCAGCATTAATTTCATTGTGCTTATGCTCATTTTGAAGATTTTGACATTTTCACCTTAAGTGTACAATCAGGGGCTGAAAACGCGTTTAAAGCAATAAAAAGTTCATTTTGGCTATCACACCTAAACTAAACGTTGAATACTCAAAATTTTTGTTGTATTTAGTGTATTCTAGCATCCTGAAGATGATTCCAGCATTAATTTCATCGTGCTTATGCTCATTTTTAAGATTTTGACATTTTCACCTAAAGTGCACAATCAGGCTGAAAACGCATTTAAAGCAATAAAAAGTTCATTTTGGCTCTCACACCTAAACAAAACGTTGTAGACTCAAAATTTTTGCTGTATTTAGTGTATTCTAGCATCCTGAAGATTCCAGCATTAATTTCATTGTGCTTATGCTCATTTTTAAGATTTTGACGTTTTCACCTAAAGTGCACAATCTGGCTGAAAACGCATTTAAAGCCATAAAAAGTTCATTTTGTCTCTCACACCTGAACTAAACGTTGTAGACTCAAAATTTTTGCTGTATTTGGTGTATTCTAGCATCCTGAAGATGATTCCAGCATTAATTTCATTGTGCTTATGCTCATTTTGAAGATTTTGACATTTTCACCTAAAGTGCACAATCAGGCTGAAAACGCATTTAAAGCAATAAAAAGTTAATTTTGGCTCTCACACCTAAACTAAACGTTGTAGACTCAAAATTGTTGCTGTATTTAGTGTATTCTATCATCCTGAAGATTATTCCAGCATTAATTTCATTGTGCTTATGCTCATTTTGAAGATTTTGACATTTTCACCTTAAGTGTACAATCAGGGGCTGAAAACGCGTTTAAAGCAATAAAAAGTTCATTTTGGCTCTCACACCTAAACTAAACGTTGTAGACTCAAAATTTTTGCTGTATTTAGTGTATTCTAGCATCCTGAAGATGATCCCAGCATTAATTTCATTGTGCTTATGCTCATTTTGAAGATTTTGACATTTTCACCTAAAGTGCACAATCAGGCTGAAAACGCATTTAAAGCAATAAAAAGTTCATTTTGGCTCTCACACCTAAACTAAACGTTGTAGACTCAAAATTTTTGCTGTATTTAGTGTATTTTATCATCCTGAAGATGATTCCAGCATTAATTTCATTGTGCTTATGCTCATTTTTAAGATTTTGACATTTTCACCTAAAGTGCACAATCAGGCTGAAAACGCATTTAAAGCAATAAAAAGTTCATTTTGGCTCTCACACCTAAACTAAACGTTGTAGACTCAAAATTTTTGCTGTATTTAGTGTATTCTAGCATCCTGAAGATGATTCCAGCATTAATTTCATTGTGCTTATGCTCATTTTGAATATTTTGACATTTTCACCTAAAGTGCACAATCAGGCTGAAAACGCATTTAAAGCAATAAAAAGTTCATTTTGGCTCTCACAACTAAACTGAACGTTGTAGACTCAACATTTTTGCTGTATTTAGTGTATTTTAGCATCCTGAAGATGATTCCAGCATTAATTTCATTGTGCTTATGCTCATTTTGAAGATTTTGACATTTTCACCTTAAGTGTACAATCAGGGGCTGAAAACGCGTTTAAAGCAATAAAAAGTTCATTTTGGCTATCACACCTAAACTAAACGTTGAATACTCAAAATTTTTGTTGTATTTAGTGTATTCTAGCATCCTGAAGATGATTACTGCATTAATTTCATCGTGCTTATGCTCATTTTGAAGATTTTGACATTTTCACCTAAAGTGCACAATCAGGCTGAAAACGCATTTAAAGCAATAAAAAGTTCATTTTGGCTCTCACACCTAAAATAAACGTTGTAGACTCAAAATTTTTGCTGTATTTAGTGTATTCTAGCATCCTGAAGATGATTCCAGCATTAATTTCATTGTGCTTATGCTCATTTTGAAGATTTTGACATTTTCACCTTAAGTGTACAATCAGGGGCTGAAAACGCGTTCAAAGCAATAAAAAGTTCATTTTGGCTGTCACAACTAAACTAAACGTTGTAGACTCAAAAATTTTGCTGTATTTGGTGTATTCTAGCATCCTGAAGATGATTCCAGCATTAATTTCATTGTGCTTATGCTCATTTTGAAGATTTTGACATTTTCACCTAAAGTGCACAATCAGGCTGAAAACGCATTTAAGCAATAAAAAGTTCATTTTGGCTCTCACACCTAAACTAAACGTTGTAGACTCAAAATTTTTGCTGTATTTAGTATTCTAGCATCCTGAAGATTATTCCAGCATTAATTTCATTGTGCTTATGCTCATTTTGAAGATTTTGACATTTTCACCTTAAGTGTACAATCAGGGGCTGAAAACGCGTTTAAAGCAATAAAAAGTTCATTTTGGCTCTCACACCTAAAATAAACGTTGTAGACTCAAAATTTTTGCTGTATTTAGTGTATTCTAGCATCCTGAAGATGATTCCAGCATTAATTTCATTGTGCTTATGCTCATTTTTAAGATTTTGACATTTTCACCTAAAGTGCACAATCAGGCTGAAAACGCATTTAAAGCAATAAAAAGTTCATTTTGGCTCTCACACCTAAACTAAACGTTGTAAACTCAAAATTTTGGCTGTATTTAGTGTATTCTAGCATCCTGAAGATTATTCCAGCATTAATTTCATTGTGCTTATGCTCATTTTGAAGATTTTGACATTTTCACCTTAAGTGTACAATCAGGGGCTGAAAACGCGTTTAAAGCAATAAAAAGTTCATTTTGGCTCTCACACCTAAACTAAACGTTGTAGACTCAAAATTTTTGCTGTATTTAGTGTATTCTAGCATCCTGAAGATTCCAGCATTAATTTCATTGTGCTTATGCTCATTTTTAAGATTTTGACGTTTTCACCTAAAGTGCACAATCTGGCTGAAAACGCATTTAAAGCAATAAAAAGTTCATTTTGGCACTTACACCTAAACTAAACGTTGTAGACTCAAAATTCTTGCTGTATTTAGTGTATTCTAGCATCTTGAAGATGATTCCAGCATTAATTTCATTGTGCTTATGCTCATTTTGAAGATTTTGACATTTTCACCTAAAGTGCACAATCAGGCTGAAAACGCATTTAAAGCCATAAAAAGTTCATTTTGTCTCTCACACCTGAACTAAACGTTGTAGACTCAAAATTTTTGCTGTATTTGGTGTATTCTAGCATCCTGAAGATGATTCCAGCATTAATTTCATTGTGCTTATGCTCATTTTGAAGATTTTGACATTTTCACCTAAAGTGCACAATCAGGCTAAAAACGCATTTAAAGCAATAAAAAGTTCATTTTGGCTCTCACACCTAAACTAAACGTTGTAGACTCAAAATTGTTGCTGTATTTAGTGTATTCTATCATCCTGAAGATTATTCCAGCATTAATTTCATTGTGCTTATGCTCATTTTTAAGATTTTGACATTTTCACCTAAAGTGCACAATCAGGCTGAAAACGCATTTAAAGCAATAAAAAGTTTATTTTGGCTCTCACACCTAAACTAAACGTTGTAGACTCAAAATTTTGGCTGTATTTAGTGTATTCTAGCATCCAGAAGATGATTCCAGCATTAATTTCATTGTGCTTATGCTCATTTTGAAGATTTTGACATTTTCACCTTAAGTGTACAATCAAGGGCTGAAAACGCGTTTAAAGCAATAAAAAGTTCATTTTGGCTCTCACACCTAAACTAAACGTTGTAGACTCAAAATTTTTGCTGTATTTAGTGTATTCTAGCATCCTGAAGATACCAGCATTAATTTCATTGTGCTTATGCTCATTTTTAAGATTTTGACATTTTCACCTAAAGTGCACAATCAGGCTGAAAACGCATTTAAAGCAATAAAAAGTTCATTTTGGCTCTCACACCTAAACTAAACTTTGTAGACTCAAAATTTTGGCTGTATTTAGTGTATTCTAGCATCCTGAAGATGATTCCAGCATTAATTTCATTGTGCTTATGCTCATTTTTAAGATTTTGACATTTTCACCTTAAGTGTACAATCAGGTGCTGAAAACGCGTTTAAAGCAATAAAAAGTTCATTTTGGCTCTCACACCTAAACTAAACGTTGTAGACTCAAAATTTTTGCTGTATTTAGTATTCTAGCATCCTGAAGATTATTCCAGCATTAATTTCATTGTGCTTATGCTCATTTTGAAGATTTTGACATTTTCACCTTAAGTGTACAATCAGGGGCTGAAAACGCGTTTAAAGCAATAAAAAGTTCATTTTGGCTCTCACACCTAAAATAAACGTTGTAGACTCAAAATTTTTGCTGTATTTAGTGTATTCTAGCATCCTGAAGATGATTCCAGCATTAATTTCATTGTGCTTATGCTCATTTTTAAGATTTTGACATTTTCACCTAAAGTGCACAATCAGGCTGAAAACGCATTTAAAGCAATAAAAAGTTCATTTTGGCTCTCACACCTAAACTAAACGTTGTAAACTCAAAATTTTGGCTGTATTTAGTGTATTCTAGCATCCTGAAGATTATTCCAGCATTAATTTCATTGTGCTTATGCTCATTTTTAAGATTTTGACATTTTCACCTTAAGTGTACAATCAGGTGCTGAAAACGCGTTTAAAGCAATAAAAAGTTCATTTTGGCTCTCACACCTAAACTAAACGTTGTAGACTCAAAATTTTTGCTGTATTTAGTGTATTCTAGCATCCTGAAGATGATTGCAGCATTAATTTCATTGTGCTTATGCTAATTTTTAAGATTTTGACATTTTCACCTAAAGTGCACAATCAGGCTGAAAACGCATTTAAAGCAATAAAAAGTTCATTTTGGCTCTCACACCTAAACAAAACGTTGTAGACTCAAAATTTTTGCTGTGTTTAGTGTATTCTAGCATCCTGAAGATTCCAGCATTAATTTCATTGTGCTTATGCTCATTTTTAAGATTTTGACGTTTTCACCTAAAGTGCACAATCTGGCTGAAAACGCATTTAAAGCAATAAAAAGTTCATTTTGGCACTTACACCTAAACTAAACGTTGTAGACTCAAAATTCTTGCTGTATTTAGTGTATTCTAGCATCTTGAAGATGATTCCAGCATTAATTTCATTGTGCTTATGCTCATTTTGAAGATTTTGACATTTTCACCTAAAGTGCACAATCAGGCTGAAAACGCATTTAAAGCCATAAAAAGTTCATTTTGTCTCTCACACCTGAACTAAACGTTGTAGACTCAAAATTTTTGCTGTATTTGGTGTATTCTAGCATCCTGAAGATGATTCCAGCATTAATTTCATTGTGCTTATGCTCATTTTGAAGATTTTGACATTTTCACCTAAAGTGCACAATCAGGCTAAAAACGCATTTAAAGCAATAAAAAGTTCATTTTGGCTCTCACACCTAAACTAAACGTTGTAGACTCAAAATTGTTGCTGTATTTAGTGTATTCTATCATCCTGAAGATTATTCCAGCATTAATTTCATTGTGCTTATGCTCATTTTTAAGATTTTGACATTTTCACCTAAAGTGCACAATCAGGCTGAAAACGCATTTAAAGCAATAAAAAGTTCATTTTGGCTCTCACACCTAAACTAAACGTTGTAGACTCAAAATTTTGGCTGTATTTAGTGTATTCTAGCATCCTGAAGATGATTCCAGCATTAATTTCATTGTGCTTATGCTCATTTTGAAGATTTTGACATTTTCACCTTAAGTGTACAATCAAGGGCTGAAAACGCGTTTAAAGCAATAAAAAGTTCATTTTGGCTCTCACACCTAAACTAAACGTTGTAGACTCAAAATTTTTGCTGTATTTAGTGTATTCTAGCATCCTGAAGATACCAGCATTAATTTCATTGTGCTTATGCTCATTTTTAAGATTTTGACATTTTCACCTAAAGTGCACAATCAGGCTGAAAACGCATTTAAAGCAATAAAAAGTTCATTTTGGCTCTCACACCTAAACTAAACTTTGTAGACTCAAAATTTTGGCTGTATTTAGTGTATTCTAGCATCCTGAAGATGATTCCAGCATTAATTTCATTGTGCTTATGCTCATTTTTAAGATTTTGACATTTTCACCTTAAGTGTACAATCAGGTGCTGAAAACGCGTTTAAAGCAATAAAAAGTTCATTTTGGCTCTCACACCTAAACTAAACGTTGTAGACTCAAAATTTTTGCTGTATTTAGTATTCTAGCATCCTGAAGATTATTCCAGCATTAATTTCATTGTGCTTATGCTCATTTTGAAGATTTTGACATTTTCACCTTAAGTGTACAATCAGGGGCTGAAAACGCGTTTAAAGCAATAAAAAGTTCATTTTGGCTCTCACACCTAAAATAAACGTTGTAGACTCAAAATTTTTGCTGTATTTAGTGTATTCTAGCATCCTGAAGATGATTCCAGCATTAATTTCATTGTGCTTATGCTCATTTTTAAGATTTTGACATTTTCACCTAAAGTGCACAATCAGGCTGAAAACGCATTTAAAGCAATAAAAAGTTCATTTTGGCTCTCACACCTAAACTAAACGTTGTAGACTCAAAATTTTTGCTGTATTTAGTGTATTCTAGCATCCTGAAGATACCAGCATTAATTTCATTGTGCTTATGCTCATTTTTAAGATTTTGACATTTTCACCTAAAGTGCACAATCAGGCTGAAAACGCATTTAAAGCAATAAAAAGTTCATTTTGGCTCTCACACCTAAACTAAACTTTGTAGACTCAAAATTTTGGCTGTATTTAGTGTATTCTAGCATCCTGAAGATGATTCCAGCATTAATTTCATTGTGCTTATGCTCATTTTTAAGATTTTGACATTTTCACCTTAAGTGTACAATCAGGTGCTGAAAACGCGTTTAAAGCAATAAAAAGTTCATTTTGGCTCTCACACCTAAACTAAACGTTGTAGACTCAAAATTTTTGCTGTATTTAGTATTCTAGCATCCTGAAGATTATTCCAGCATTAATTTCATTGTGCTTATGCTCATTTTGAAGATTTTGACATTTTCACCTTAAGTGTACAATCAGGGGCTGAAAACGCGTTTAAAGCAATAAAAAGTTCATTTTGGCTCTCACACCTAAAATAAACGTTGTAGACTCAAAATTTTTGCTGTATTTAGTGTATTCTAGCATCCTGAAGATGATTCCAGCATTAATTTCACTGTGCTTATGCTCATTTTTAAGATTTTGACATTTTCACCTAAAGGGTACAATCTGGCTGAAAACGCATATAAAGCAACAAAAAGTTCATTTTGGCACTCACACCTAAACTAAACGTTGTAGACTCAAAATTTTTGCTGTATTTAGTGTATTCTAGCATCTTGAAGATGATTCCAGCATTAATTTCATTGTGCTTATGCTCATTTGGAAGATTTTGACATTTTCACCTAAAGTGCACAATCAGGCTGAAAACGCATTTAAAGCAATAAAAAGTTCATTTTGGCTCTCACACCTAAAATAAACGTTGTAGACTCAAAATTTTTGCTGTACTTAGTGTATTCTAGCATCCTGAAGATGATTCCAGCATTAATTTCATTGTGCTTATGCTAATTTTTAAGATTTTGACATTTTCACCTAAAGTGCACAATCAGGCTGAAAACGCATTTAAAGCAATAAAAAGTTCATTTTGGCTCTCACACCTAAACTAAACGTTGTAGACTCAAAATTTTTGCTGTATTTAGTGTATTTTATCATCCTGAAGATGATTCCAGCATTAATTTCATTGTGCTTATGCTCATTTTTAAGATTTTGACATTTTCACCTAAAGTGCACAATCAGGCTGAAAACGCATTTAAAGCAATAAAAAGTTCATTTTGGCTCTCACACCTAAACTAAACGTTGTAGACTCAAAATTTTTGCTGTACTTAGTGTATTCTAGCATCCTGAAGATGATTCCAGCATTAATTTCATTGTGCTTATGCTCATTTTTAAGATTTTGACATTTTCACCTAAAGTGCACAATCAGGCTGAAAACGCATTTAAAGCAATAAAAAGTTCATTTTGGCTCTCACACCTAAACTAAACGTTGTAGACTCAAAATTTTGGCTGTATTTAGTGTATTCTAGCATCCTGAAGATGATTCCAGCATTAATTTCATTGTGCTTATGCTCATTTTTAAGATTTTGACATTTTCACCTTAAGTGTACAATCAGGTGCTGAAAACGCGTTTAAAGCAATAAAAAGTTCATTTTGGCTCTCACACCTAAACTAAACGTTGTAGACTCAAAATTTTTGCTGTATTTAGTGTATTCTAGCATCCTGAAGATGATTGCAGCATTAATTTCATTGTGCTTATGCTCATTTTTAAGATTTTGACATTTTCACCTAAAGTGCACAATCAGGCTGAAAACACATTTAAAGCAATAAAAAGTTCATTTTGGCTCTCACACCTAAACTAAACGTTGTAGACTCAAAATTTTTGCTGTATTTAGTGTATTCTAGCATCCTGAAGATGATTCCAGCATTAATTTCATTGTGCTTATGCTCATTTTTAAGATTTTGACATTTTCACCTAAAGGGTACAATCTGGCTGAAAACGCATATAAAGCAATAAAAAGTTCATTTTGGCACTCACACCTAAACTAAACGTTGTAGACTCAAAATTTTTGCTGTATTTAGTGTATTCTAGCATCTTGAAGATGATTCCAGCATTAATTTCATTGTGCTTATGCTCATTTTGAAGATTTTGACATTTTCACCTAAAGTGCATAATCAGGCTGAAAACGCATTTAAAGCAATAAAAAGTTCATTTTGGCTCTCACACCTAAAATAAACGTTGTAGACTCAAAATTTTTGCTGTATTTAGTGTATTCTAGCATCCTGAAGATGATTCCAGCATTAATTTCATTGTGCTTATGCTCATTTTTAAGATTTTGACATTTTCACCTAAAGGGTACAATCTGGCTGAAAACGCATATAAAGCAATAAAAAGTTCATTTTGGCACTCACACCTAAACTAAACGTTGTAGACTCAAAATTTTTGCTGTATTTAGTGTATTCTAGCATCTTGAAGATGATTCCAGCATTAATTTCATTGTGCTTATGCTCATTTTGAAGATTTTGACATTTTCACCTAAAGTGCATAATCAGGCTGAAAACGCATTTAAAGCAATAAAAAGTTCATTTTGGCTCTCACACCTAAAATAAACGTTGTAGACTCAAAATTTTTGCTGTACTTAGTGTATTCTAGCATCCTGAAGATGATTCCAGCATTAATTTCATTGTGCTTATGCTCATTTTGAAGATTTTGACATTTTCACCTTAAGTGTACAATCAGGGGCTGAAAACGCGTTTAAAGCAATAAAAAGTTCATTTTGGCTCTCACACCTAAACTAAACGTTGTAGACTCAAAATTTTTGCTGTATTTAGTGTATTCTAGCATCCTGAAGATTCCAGCATTAATTTCATTGTGCTTATGCTCATTTTTAAGATTTTGACATTTTCACCTTAAGTGTACAATCAGGTGCTGAAAACGCGTTTAAAGCAATAAAAAGTTCATTTTGGCTCTCACACCTAAACTAAACGTTGTAGACTCAAAATTTTTGCTGTATTTAGTATTCTAGCATCCTGAAGATTATTCCAGCATTAATTTCATTGTGCTTATGCTCATTTTGAAGATTTTGACATTTTCACCTTAAGTGTACAATCAGGGGCTGAAAACGCGTTTAAAGCAATAAAAAGTTCATTTTGGCTCTCACACCTAAAATAAACGTTGTAGACTCAAAATTTTTGCTGTATTTAGTTTATTCTAGCATCCTGAAGATGATTCCAGCATTAATTTCACTGTGCTTATGCTCATTTTTAAGATTTTGACATTTTCACCTAAAGTGCACAATCAGGCTGAAAACGCATTTAAAGCAATAAAAAGTTCATTTTGGCTCTCACACCTAAACTAAACGTTGTAGACTCAAAATTTTTGCTGTATTTAGTGTATTTTATCATCCTGAAGATGATTCCAGCATTAATTTCATTGTGCTTATGCTCATTTTTAAGATTTTGACATTTTCACCTAAAGTGCACTATCAGGCTGAAAACGCATTTAAAGCAATAAAAAGTTCATTTTGGCTCTCACACCTAAACTAAACGTTGTAGACTCAAAATTTTTGCTGTATTTAGTGTATTCTAGCATCCTGAAGATGATTCCAGCATTAATTTCATTGTGCTTATGCTCATTTTTAAGATTTTGACATTTTCACCTAAAGTGCACAATCAGGCTGAAAACGCATTTAAAGCAATAAAAAGTTCATTTTGGCTCTCACACCTAAACTAAACGTTGTAGACTCAAAATTTTGGCTGTATTTAGTGTATTCTAGCATCCTGAAGATGATTCCAGCATTAATTTCATTGTGCTTATGCTCATTTTTAAGAGTTTGACATTTTCACCTTAAGTGTACAATCAGGTGCTGAAAACGCGTTTAAAGCAATAAAAAGTTCATTTTGGCTCTCACACCTAAACTAAACGTTGTAGACTCAAAATTTTTGCTGTATTTAGTGTATTCTAGCATCCTGAAGATGATTGCAGCATTAATTTCACTGTGCTTATGCTCATTTTTAAGATTTTGACATTTTCACCTAAAGTGCACAATCAGGCTGAAAACGCATTTAAAGCAATAAAAAGTTCATTTTGGCTCTCACACCTAAACTAAACGTTGTAGACTCAAAATTTTTGCTTTGTTTAGTGTATTCTAGCATCCTGAAGATGATTCCAGCATTAATTTCATTGTGCTTATTCTCATTTTGAAGATTTTGACATTTTCACCTTACGTGTACAATCAGGGGCTGAAAACGCGTTTAAAGCAATAAAAAGTTCATTTTGGCTCTCACACCTAAACTAAACGTTGTAGACTCAAAATTTTTGCTGTATTTAGTGTATTCTAGCATCCTGAAGATGATTCCAGCATTAATTTCATTGTGCTTATGCTCATTTTTAAGATTTTGACATTTTCACCTAAAGGGTACAATCTGGCTGAAAACGCATATAAAGCAATAAAAAGTTCATTTTGGCACTCACACCTAAACTAAACGTTGTAGACTCAAAATTTTTGCTGTATTTAGTGTATTCTAGCATCTTGAAGATGATTCCAGCATTAATTTCATTGTGCTTATGCTCATTTTGAAGATTTTGACATTTTCACCTAAAGTGCATAATCAGGCTGAAAACGCATTTAAAGCAATAAAAAGTTCATTTTGGCTCTCACACCTAAAATAAACGTTGTAGACTCAAAATTTTTGCTGTACTTAGTGTATTCTAGCATCCTGAAGATGATTCCAGCATTAATTTCATTGTGCTTATGCTCATTTTGAAGATTTTGACATTTTCACCTTAAGTGTACAATCAGGGGCTGAAAACGCGTTTAAAGCAATAAAAAGTTCATTTTGGCTCTCACACCTAAACTAAACGTTGTAGACTCAAAATTTTTGCTGTATTTAGTGTATTCTAGCATCCTGAAGATTCCAGCATTAATTTCATTGTGCTTATGCTCATTTTTAAGATTTTGACATTTTCACCTAAAGTGCACAATCAGGCTGAAAACGCATTTAAAGCAATAAAAAGTTCATTTTGGCTCTCACACCTAAACTAAACTTTGTAGACTCAAAATTTTGGCTGTATTTAGTGTATTCTAGCATCCTGAAGATGATTCCAGCATTAATTTCATTGTGCTTATGCTCATTTTTAAGATTTTGACATTTTCACCTTAAGTGTACAATCAGGTGCTGAAAACGCGTTTAAAGCAATAAAAAGTTCATTTTGGCTCTCACACCTAAACTAAACGTTGTAGACTCAAAATTTTTGCTGTATTTAGTATTCTAGCATCCTGAAGATTATTCCAGCATTAATTTCATTGTGCTTATGCTCATTTTGAAGATTTTGACATTTTCACCTTAAGTGTACAATCAGGGGCTGAAAACGCGTTTAAAGCAATAAAAAGTTCATTTTGGCTCTCACACCTAAAATAAACGTTGTAGACTCAAAATTTTTGCTGTATTTAGTGTATTCTAGCATCCTGAAGATGATTCCAGCATTAATTTCACTGTGCTTATGCTCATTTTTAAGATTTTGACATTTTCACCTAAAGGGTACAATCTGGCTGAAAACGCATATAAAGCAACAAAAAGTTCATTTTGGCACTCACACCTAAACTAAACGTTGTAGACTCAAAATTTTTGCTGTATTTAGTGTATTCTAGCATCTTGAAGATGATTCCAGCATTAATTTCATTGTGCTTATGCTCATTTTGAAGATTTTGACATTTTCACCTAAAGTGCATAATCAGGCTGAAAACGCATTTAAAGCAATAAAAAGTTCATTTTGGCTCTCACACCTAAAATAAACGTTGTAGACTCAAAATTTTTGCTGTACTTAGTGTATTCTAGCATCCTGAAGATGATTCCAGCATTAATTTCATTGTGCTTATGCTCATTTTGAAGATTTTGACATTTTCACCTTAAGTGTACAATCAGGGGCTGAAAACGCGTTTAAAGCAATAAAAAGTTCATTTTGGCTCTCACACCTAAACTAAACGTTGTAGACTCAAAATTTTTGCTGTATTTAGTGTATTCTAGCATCCTGAAGATTCCAGCATTAATTTCATTGTGCTTATGCTCATTTTTAAGATTTTGACATTTTCACCTAAAGTGCACAATCAGGCTGAAAACGCATTTAAAGCAATAAAAAGTTCATTTTGGCTCTCACACCTAAACTAAACTTTGTAGACTCAAAATTTTGGCTGTATTTAGTGTATTCTAGCATCCTGAAGATGATTCCAGCATTAATTTCATTGTGCTTATGCTCATTTTTAAGATTTTGACATTTTCACCTTAAGTGTACAATCAGGTGCTGAAAACGCGTTTAAAGCAATAAAAAGTTCATTTTGGCTCTCACACCTAAACTAAACGTTGTAGACTCAAAATTTTTGCTGTATTTAGTATTCTAGCATCCTGAAGATTATTCCAGCATTAATTTCATTGTGCTTATGCTCATTTTGAAGATTTTGACATTTTCACCTTAAGTGTACAATCAGGGGCTGAAAACGAGTTTAAAGCAATAAAAAGTTCATTTTGGCTCTCACACCTAAAATAAACGTTGTAGACTCAAAATTTTTGCTGTATTTAGTGTATTCTAGCATCCTGAAGATGATTCCAGCATTAATTTCACTGTGCTTATGCTCATTTTTAAGATTTTGACATTTTCACCTAAAGGGTACAATCTGGCTGAAAACGCATATAAAGCAACAAAAAGTTCATTTTGGCACTCACACCTAAACTAAACGTTGTAGACTCAAAATTTTTGCTGTATTTAGTGTATTCTAGCATCTTGAAGATGATTCCAGCATTAATTTCATTGTGCTTATGCTCATTTTGAAGATTTTGACATTTTCACCTAAAGTGCACAATCAGGCTGAAAACGCATTTAAAGCAATAAAAAGTTCATTTTGGCTCTCACACCTAAAATAAACGTTGTAGACTCAAAATTTTTGCTGTACTTAGTGTATTCTAGCATCCTGAAGATGATTCCAGCATTAATTTCATTGTGCTTATGCTAATTTTTAAGATTTTGACATTTTCACCTAAAGTGCACAATCAGGCTGAAAACGCATTTAAAGCAATAAAAAGTTCATTTTGGCTCCCACACCTAAACTAAACGTTTAGACTCAAAATTTTTGCTGTATTTAGTGTATTCTAGCATCCTGAAGATGATTCCAGCATTAATTTCATTGTGCTTATGCTCATTTTGAAGATTTTGACATTTTCACCTTACGTGTACAATCAGGGGCTGAAAACGCGTTTAAAGCAATAAAAAGTTCATTTTGGCTCTCACACCTAAAATAAACGTTGTAGACTCAAAATTTTTGCTGTATTTAGTGTATTCTAGCATCCTGAAGATGATCCCAGCATTAATTTCATTGTGCTTATGCTCATTTTGAAGATTTTGACATTTTCACCTAAAGTGCACAATCAGGCTGAAAACGCATTTAAAGCAATAAAAAGTTCATTTTGGCTCTCACACCTAAACTAAACGTTGTAGACTCAAAATTTTTGCTGTATTTAGTGTATTTTATCATCCTGAAGATGATTCCAGCATTAATTTCACTGTGCTTATGCTCATTTTTAAGATTTTGACATTTTCACCTAAAGTGCACAATCAGGCTGAAAACGCATTTAAAGCAATAAAAAGTTCATTTTGGCTCTCACACCTAAACTAAACGTTGTAGACTCAAAATTTTTGCTGTATTTAGTGTATTTTATCATCCTGAAGATGATTCCAGCATTAATTTCATTGTGCTTATGCTCATTTTTAAGATTTTGACATTTTCACCTAAAGTGCACAATCAGGCTGAAAACGCATTTAAAGCAATAAAAAGTTCATTTTGGCTCTCACACCTAAACTAAACGTTGCAGACTCAAAATTTTTGCTGTATTTAGTGTATTCTAGCATCCTGAAGATGATTCCAGCATTAATTTCATTGTGCTTATGCTCATTTTTAAGATTTTGACATTTTCACCTAAAGTGCACAATCAGGCTGAAAACGCATTTAAAGCAATAAAAAGTTCATTTTGGCTCTCACACCTAAACTAAACGTTGTAGACTCAAAATTTTGGCTGTATTTAGTGTATTCTAGCATCCTGAAGATGATTCCAGCATTAATTTCATTGTGCTTATGCTCATTTTTAAGATTTTGACATTTTCACCTTAAGTGTACAATCAGGTGCTGAAAACGCGTTTAAAGCAATAAAAAGTTCATTTTGGCTCTCACACCTAAACTAAACGTTGTAGACTCAAAATTTTTGCTGTATTTAGTGTATTCTAGCATCCTGAAGATGATTGCAGCATTAATTTCATTGTGCTTATGCTCATTTTTAAGATTTTGACATTTTCACCTAAAGTGCACAATCAGGCTGAAAACGCATTTAAAGCAATAAAAAGTTCATTTTGGCTCTCACACCTAAACTAAACGTTGTAGACTCAAAATTTTTGCTGTATTTAGTGTATTCTAGCATCCTGAAGATGATTCCAGCATTAATTTCATTGTGCTTATGCTCATTTTTAAGATTTTGACATTTTCACCTTAAGTGTACAATCAGGTGCTGAAAACGCGTTTAAAGCAATAAAAAGTTCATTTTGGCTCTCACACCTAAACTAAACGTTGTAGACTCAAATTTTTTGCTGTATTTAGTGTATTCTAGCATCCTGAAGATGATTGCAGCATTAATTTCATTGTGCTTATGCTCATTTTTAAGATTTTGACATTTTCACCTAAAGTGCACAATCAGGCTGAAAACGCATTTAAAGCAATAAAAAGTTCATTTTGGCTCTCACACCTAAACTAAACGTTGTAGACTCAAAATTTTTGCTGTGTTTAGTGTATTCTAGCATCCTGAAGATGATTCCAGCATTAATTTCATTGTGCTTATTCTCATTTTGAACGTTTTGACATTTTCACCTTACGTGTACAATCAGGGGCTGAAAACGCGTTTAAAACAATAAAAAGTTCATTTTGGCTCTCACACCTAAACTAAACGTTGTAGACTCAAAATTTTTGCTGTATTTAGTGTATTCTAGCATCCTGAAGATGATTCCAGCATTAATTTCATTGTGCTTATGCTCATTTTTAAGATTTTGACATTTTCACCTAAAGGGTACAATCTGGCTGAAAACGCATATAAAGCAATAAAAAGTTCATTTTGGCACTCACACCTAAACTAAACGTTGTAGACTCAAAATTTTTGCTGTATTTAGTGTATTCTAGCATCTTGAAGATGATTCCAGCATTAATTTCATTGTGCTTATGCTCATTTTGAAGATTTTGACATTTTCACCTAAAGTGCACAATCAGGCTGAAAACGCATTTAAAGCAATAAAAAGTTGATTTTGGCTCTCACACCTAAAATAAACGTTGTAGACTCAAAATTTTTGCTGTACTTAGTGTATTCTAGCATCCTGAAGATGATTCCAGCATTAATTTCATTGTGCTTATGCTCATTTTTGAAGATTTTGACATTTTCACCTTAAGTGTACAATCAGGGGCTGAAAACGCGTTTAAAGCAATAAAAAGTTCATTTTGGCTATCACACCTAAACTAAACGTTGAATACTCAAAATTTTTGTTGTATTTAGTGTATTCTAGCATCCTGAAGATGATTACTGCATTAATTTCATCGTGCTTATGCTCATTTTGAAGATTTTGACATTTTCACCTAAAGTGCACAATCAGGCTGAAAACGCATTTAAAGCAATAAAAAGTTCATTTTGGCTCTCACACCTAAAATAAACGTTGTAGACTCAAAATTTTTGCTGTATTTAGTGTATTCTAGCATCCTGAAGATGATTCCAGCATTAATTTCATTGTGCTTATGCTCATTTTTACGATTTTGACATTTTCACCTAAAGTGCACAATCAGGCTGAAAACGCATTTAAAGCAATAAAAAGTTCATTTTGGCTCTCACACCTAAACTAAACGTTGTAGACTCAAAATTTTTGCTGTATTTAGTGTATTCTAGCATCCTGAAGATGATTCCAGCATTAATTTCATTGTGCTTATGCTCATTTTTAAGATTTTGACATTTTCACCTTAAGTGTACAATCAGGTGCTGAAAACGCGTTTAAAGCAATAAAAAGTTCATTTTGGCTCTCACACCTAAACTAAACGTTGTAGACTCAAAATTTTTGCTGTATTTAGTGTATTCTAGCATCCTGAAGATGATTGCAGCATTAATTTCATTGTGCTTATGCTCATTTTTAAGATTTTGACATTTTCACCTAAAGTGCACAATCAGGCTGAAAACGCATTTAAAGCAATAAAAAGTTCATTTTGGCTCTCACACCTAAACTAAACGTTGTAGACTCAAAATTTTTGCTGTGTTTAGTGTATTCTAGCATCCTGAAGATGATTCCAGCATTAATTTCATTGTGCTTATTCTCATTTTGAAGATTTTGACATTTTCACCTTACGTGTACAATCAGGGGCTGAAAACGCGTTTAAAACAATAAAAAGTTCATTTTGGCTCTCACACCTAAACTAAACATTGTAGACTCAAAATTTTTGCTGTATTTAGTGTATTCTAGCATCCTGAAGATGATTCCAGCATTAATTTCATTGTGCTTATGCTCATTTTTAAGATTTTGACATTTTCACCTAAAGTGCACAATCAGGCTGAAAACGCATTTAAAGCAATAAAAAGTTCATTTTGGCTCTCACACCTAAAATAAACGTTGTAGACTCAAAATTTTTGCTGTACTTAGTGTATTCTAGCATCCTGAAGATGATTCCAGCATTAATTTCATTGTGCTTATGCTCATTTTTGAAGATTTTGACATTTTCACCTTAAGTGTACAATCAGGGGCTGAAAACGCATTTAAAGCAATAAAAAGTTCATTTTGGCTCTCACACCTAAACTAAACGTTGTAGACTCAAAACTTTTGCTGTATTTAGTGTATTCTAGCATCCTGAAGATGATTCCAGCATTAATTTCATTGTGCTTATGCTCATTTTTAAGATTTTGACATTTTCACCTAAAGTGCACAATCAGGCTGAAAACGCATTTAAAGCAATAAAAAGTTCATTTTGGCTCCCACACCTAAACTAAACGTTGTAGACTCAAAATTTTTGCTGTATTTAGTGTATTC
Source organism: Vanacampus margaritifer (assembly GCF_051991255.1). Taxonomy (NCBI): domain Eukaryota; kingdom Metazoa; phylum Chordata; class Actinopteri; order Syngnathiformes; family Syngnathidae; genus Vanacampus; species Vanacampus margaritifer. Next base: position 717,230 of record NC_135451.1, read on the forward strand.
TAGCATCCTGAAGATGATTCCAGCATTAATTTCATTGTGCTTATGCTCATTTTGAAGATTTTGACATTTTCACCTTACGTGTACAATCAGGGGCTTAAAACGCGTTTAAAGCAATAAAAAGTTAATTTTGGCACTCACACCTAAACTATACGTTGTAGACTCAAAATTTTTGCTGTATTTAGTGTATTCTAGAATCTTGAAGATGATTCCAGCATTAATTTCATTGTGCGTATGCTCATTTTGAAGATTTTGACATTTTCACCTTACGTGTACAATCAGGGGCTGAAAACGCGTTTAAAGCAATAAAAAGTTCATTTTGGCTCTCACACCTAAACTAAACGTTGTAGACTCAAAATTTTTGCTGTATTTAGTGTATTCTAGCATCCTGAAGATGATTCCAGCATTAATTTCATTGTGCTTATGCTCATTTAGAAGATTTTGACATTTTCACCTTAAGTGTACAATCAGGGGCTGAAAACGCGTTTAAAGCAATAAAAAGTTCATTTTGGCTCTCACACCTAAACTAAACGTTGTAGACTCAAAATTTTTGCTGTATTTAGTGTATTCTAGCATCCTGAAGATGATTCCAGCATTAATTTCATTGTGCTTATGCTCATTTTGAAGATTTTGACATTTTCACCTAAAGTGCACAATCAGGCTGAAAACGCATTTAAAGCAATAAAAAGTTCATTTTGGCTCTCACACCTAAACTAAACGTTGTAGACTCAAAATTTTTGCTGTATTTAGTGTATTTTATCATCCTGAAGATGATTCCAGCATTAATTTCATTGTGCTTATGCTCATTTTTAAGATTTTGACATTTTCACCTAAAGTGCACAATCAGGCTGAAAACGCATTTAAAGCAATAAAAAGTTCATTTTGGCTCTCACACCTAAACTAAACGTTGTAGACTCAAAATTTTTGCTGTATTTAGTGTATTCTAGCATCCTGAAGATGATTCCAGCATTAATTTCATTGTGCTTATGCTCATTTTGAATATTTTGACATTTTCACCTAAAGTGCACAATCAGGCTGAAAACGCATTTAAAGCAATAAAAAGTTCATTTTGGCTCTCACACCTAAACTGAACGTTGTAGACTCAACATTTTTGCTGTATTTAGTGTATTTTAGCATCCTGAAGATGATTCCAGCATTAATTTCATTGTGCTTATGCTCATTTTGAAGATTTTGACATTTTCACCTTAAGTGTACAATCAGGGGCTGAAAACGCGTTTAAAGCAATAAAAAGTTCATTTTGGCTATCACACCTAAACTAAACGTTGAATACTCAAAATTTTTGTTGTATTTAGTGTATTCTAGCATCCTGAAGATGATTACTGCATTAATTTCATCGTGCTTATGCTCATTTTGAAGATTTTGACATTTTCACCTAAAGTGCAGGCTGAAAACGCATTTAAAGCAGAAAAAAGTTCATTTTGGCTCTCACACCTAAAATAAACGTTGTAGACTCAAAATTTTTGCTGTATTTAGTGTATTCTAGCATCCTGAAGATGATTCCAGCATTAATTTCATTGTGCTTATGCTCATTTTTAAGATTTTGACATTTTCACCTAAAGTGCACAATCAGGCTGAAAACGCATTTAAAGCAATAAAAAGTTCATTTTGGCTCTCACACCTAAACTAAACGTTGTAGACTCAAAATTTTTGCTGTATTTAGTGTATTCTAGCATCCTGAAGATGATTCCAGCATTAATTTCATTGTGCTTATTCTCATTTTGAAGATTTTGACATTTTCACCTTACGTGTACAATCAGGGGCTGAAAACGCGTTTAAAACAATAAAAAGTTCATTTTGGCTCTCACACCTAAACTAAACATTGTAGACTCAAAATTTTTGCTGTATTTAGTGTATTCTAGCATCCTGAAGATGATTCCAGCATTAATTTCATTGTGCTTATGCTCATTTTTAAGATTTTGACATTTTCACCTAAAGTGCACAATCAGGCTGAAAACGCATTTAAAGCAATAAAAAGTTCATTTTGGCTCTCACACCTAAAATAAACGTTGTAGACTCAAAATTTTTCTGTACTTAGTGTATTCTAGCATCCTGAAGATGATTCCAGCATTAATTTCATTGTGCTTATGCTCATTTTTGAAGATTTTGACATTTTCACCTTAAGTGTACAATCAGGGGCTGAAAACGCATTTAAAGCAATAAAAAGTTCATTTTGGCTCTCACACCTAAACTAAACGTTGTAGACTCAAAACTTTTGCTGTATTTAGTGTATTCTAGCATCCTGAAGATGATTCCAGCATTAATTTCATTGTGCTTATGCTCATTTTTAAGATTTTGACATTTTCACCTAAAGTGCACAATCAGGCTGAAAACGCATTTAAAGCAATAAAAAGTTCATTTTGGCTCCCACACCTAAACTAAACGTTGTAGACTCAAAATTTTTGCTGTATTTAGTGTATTCTAGCATCCTGAAGATGATTCCAGCATTAATTTCATTGTGCTTATGCTCATTTTGAAGATTTTGACATTTTCACCTTACGTGTACAATCAGGGGCTTAAAACGCGTTTAAAGCAATAAAAAGTTAATTTTGGCACTCACACCTAAACTATACGTTGTAGACTCAAAATTTTTGCTGTATTTAGTGTATTCTAGAATCTTGAAGATGATTCCAGCATTAATTTCATTGTGCGTATGCTCATTTTGAAGATTTTGACATTTTCACCTTACGTGTACAATCAGGGGCTGAAAACGCGTTTAAAGCAATAAAAAGTTCATTTTGGCTCTCACACCTAAACTAAACGTTGTAGACTCAAAATTTTTGCTGTATTTAGTGTATTCTAGCATCCTGAAGATGATTCCAGCATTAATTTCATTGTGCTTATGCTCATTTAGAAGATTTTGACATTTTCACCTTAAGTGTACAATCAGGGGCTGAAAACGCGTTTAAAGCAATAAAAAGTTCATTTTGGCTCTCACACCTAAACTAAACGTTGTAGACTCAAAATTTTTGCTGTATTTAGTGTATTCTAGCATCCTGAAGATGATTCCAGCATTAATTTCATTGTGCTTATGCTCATTTTGAAGATTTTGACATTTTCACCTAAAGTGCACAATCAGGCTGAAAACGCATTTAAAGCAATAAAAAGTTCATTTTGGCTCTCACACCTAAACTAAACGTTGTAGACTCAAAATTTTTGCTGTATTTAGTGTATTTTATCATCCTGAAGATGATTCCAGCATTAATTTCATTGTGCTTATGCTCATTTTTAAGATTTTGACATTTTCACCTAAAGTGCACAATCAGGCTGAAAACGCATTTAAAGCAATAAAAAGTTCATTTTGGCTCTCACACCTAAACTAAACGTTGTAGACTCAAAATTTTTGCTGTATTTAGTGTATTCTAGCATCCTGAAGATGATTCCAGCATTAATTTCATTGTGCTTATGCTCATTTTGAATATTTTGACATTTTCACCTAAAGTGCACAATCAGGCTGAAAACGCATTTAAAGCAATAAAAAGTTCATTTTGGCTCTCACACCTAAACTGAACGTTGTAGACTCAACATTTTTGCTGTATTTAGTGTATTTTAGCATCCTGAAGATGATTCCAGCATTAATTTCATTGTGCTTATGCTCATTTTGAAGATTTTGACATTTTCACCTTAAGTGTACAATCAGGGGCTGAAAACGCGTTTAAAGCAATAAAAAGTTCATTTTGGCTATCACACCTAAACTAAACGTTGAATACTCAAAATTTTTGTTGTATTTAGTGTATTCTAGCATCCTGAAGATGATTACTGCATTAATTTCATCGTGCTTATGCTCATTTTGAAGATTTTGACATTTTCACCTAAAGTGCACAATCAGGCTGAAAACGCATTTAAAGCAATAAAAAGTTCATTTTGGCTCTCACACCTAAAATAAACGTTGTAGACTCAAAATTTTTGCTGTATTTAGTGTATTCTAGCATCCTGAAGATGATTCCAGCATTAATTTCATTGTGCTTATGCTCATTTTTAAGATTTTGACATTTTCACCTAAAGTGCACAATCAGGCTGAAAACGCATTTAAAGCAATAAAAAGTTCATTTTGGCTCTCACACCTAAACTAAACGTTGTAGACTCAAAATTTTTGCTGTATTTAGTGTATTCTAGCATCCTGAAGATGATTCCAGCATTAATTTCATTGTGCTTATGCTCATTTTTAAGATTTTGACATTTTCACCTTAAGTGTACAATCAGGTGCTGAAAACGCGTTTAAAGCAATAAAAAGTTCATTTTGGCTCTCACACCTAAACTAAACGTTGTAGACTCAAAATTTTTGCTGTATTTAGTGTATTCTAGCATCCTGAAGATGATTGCAGCATTAATTTCATTGTGCTTATGCTCATTTTTAAGATTTTGACATTTTCACCTAAAGTGCACAATCAGGCTGAAAACGCATTTAAAGCAATAAAAAGTTCATTTTGGCTCTCACACCTAAACTAAACGTTGTAGACTCAAAATTTTTGCTGTGTTTAGTGTATTCTAGCATCCTGAAGATGATTCCAGCATTAATTTCATTGTGCTTATTCTCATTTTGAAGATTTTGACATTTTCACCTTACGTGTACAATCAGGGGCTGAAAACGCGTTTAAAACAATAAAAAGTTCATTTTGGCTCTCACACCTAAACTAAACGTTGTAGACTCAAAATTTTTGCTGTATTTAGTGTATTCTAGCATCCTGAAGATGATTCCAGCATTAATTTCATTGTGCTTATGCTAATTTTTAAGATTTTGACATTTTCACCTAAAGTGCACAATCAGGCTGAAAACGCATTTAAAGCAATAAAAAGTTCATTTTGGCTCTCACACCTAAACAAAACGTTGTAGACTCAAAATTTTTGCTGTATTTAGTGTATTCTAGCATCCTGAAGATTCCAGCATTAATTTCATTGTGCTTATGCTCATTTTTAAGATTTTGACGTTTTCACCTAAAGTGCACAATCTGGCTGAAAACGCATTTAAAGCAATAAAAAGTTCATTTTGGCACTTACACCTAAACTAAACGTTGTAGACTCAAAATTTTTGCTGTATTTAGTGTATTCTAGCATCTTGAAGATGATTCCAGCATTAATTTCATTGTGCTTATGCTCATTTTGAAGATTTTGACATTTTCACCTTAAGTGAACAATGAGGGGCTGAAAACGCGTTTAAAGCAATAAAAAGTTCATTTTGGCTCTCACACCTAAACTAAACGTATACTCAAAATTTTTGTTGTATTCAGTGTATTCTAGCATCCTGAAGATGATTCCAGCATTAATTTCATTGTGCTTATGCTCATTTTGAAGATTTTGACATTTTCACCTTTAGTGTACAATCAGGGGCTGAAAACGCGTTTAAAGCAATAAAAAGTTCATTTTGGCTCTCACACCTAAACTAAACGTTGTATACTCAAAATTTTTGTTGTATTCAGTGTATTCTAGCATCCTGAAGATGATTACTGCATTAATTTCATCGTGCTTATGCTCATTTTGAAGATTTTGACATTTTCACCTAAAGTGCACAATCAGGCTGAAAACGCATTTAAAGCAATAAAAAGTTCATTTTGGCTCTCACACCTAAACTAAACGTTGTAGACTCAAAAACGTTGCTGTATTTAGTGTATTCTAGCATCCTGAAGATGATTCCAGCATTAATTTCATTGTGCTTATGCTCATTTTGAAGATTTTGACATTTTCACCTTACGTGTACAATCAGGGGCTGAAAACGCGTTTAAAGCAATAAAAAGTTCATATTGGCTCTCACACCTAAACTAAACGTTGTAGACTCAAAATTTTTGCTGTATTTAGTGTATTCTAGCATCCTGAAGATGATTCCAGCATTAATTTCATTGTGCTTATGCTCATTTTGAAGATTTTGACATTTTCACCTAAAGTGCACAATCAGGCTGAAAACGCATTTAAAGCAATAAAAAGTTCATTTTGGCTCTCACACCTAAACTAAACGTTGTAGACTCAAAATTTTTGCTGTGTTTAGTGTATTCTAGCATCCTGAAGATGATTCCAGCATTAATTTCATTGTGCTTTTTCTCATTTTGAAGATTTTGACATTTTCACCTTACGTGTACAATCAGGGGCTGAAAACGCGTTTAAAGCAATAAAAAGTTCATTTTGGCTCTCACACCTAAACTAAACGTTGTAGACTCAAAATTTTTGATGTATTCAGTGTATTCTAGCATCCTGAAGATGATTACTGCATTAATTTCATCGTGCTTATGCTCATTTTGAAGATTTTGACATTTTCACCTAAAGTGCACAATCAGGCTGAAAACGCATTTAAAGCAATAAAAAGTTCATTTTGGCTCTCACACCTAAACTAAACGTTGTAGACTCAAAAATGTTGCTGTATTTAGTGTATTCTAGCATCCTGAAGATGATTCCAGCATTAATTTCATTGTGCTTATGCTCATTTTGAAGATTTTGACATTTTCACCTTACGTGTACAATCAGGGGCTGAAAACGCGTTTAAAGCAATAAAAAGTTCATTTTGGCTCTCACACCTAAACTAAACGTTGTAGACTCAAATTTTTTGCTGTATTTAGTGTATTCTAGCATCCTGAAGATGATTCCAGCATTAATTTCATTGTGCTTATGCTCATTTTGAAGATTTTGACATTTTCACCTAAAGTGCACAATCAGGCTGAAAACGCATTTAAAGCAATAAAAAGTTCATTTTGGCTCTCACACCTAAACTAAACGTTGTAGACTCAAAATTTTTGCTGTGTTTAGTGTATTCTAGCATCCTGAAGATGATTCCAGCATTAATTTCATTGTGCTTTTTCTCATTTTGAAGATTTTGACATTTTCACCTTACGTGTACAATCAGGGGCTGAAAACGCGTTTAAAGCAATAAAAAGTTCATTTTGGCTCTCACACCTAAACTAAACGTTGAATACTCAAAATTTTTGATGTATTTAGTGTATTCTAGCATCCTGAAGATGATTACTGCATTAATTTCATCGTGCTTATGCTCATTTTGAAGATTTTGACATTTTCACCTAAAGTGCACAATCAGGCTGAAAACGCATTTAAAGCAATAAAAAGTTCATTTTGGCTCTCACACCTAAAATAAACGTTGTAGACTCAAAATTTTTGCTGTGTTTAGTGTATTCTAGCATCCTGAAGATGATTCCAGCATTAATTTCATTGTGCTTATGCTCATTTTGAAGATTTTGACATTTTCACCTTAAGTGTTCAATCAGGGGCTGAAAACGCGTTCAAAGCAATAAAAAGTTCATTTTGGCTGTCACAACTAAACTAAACGTTGTAGACTCAAAAATTTTGCTGTATTTGGTGTATTCTAGCATCCTGAAGATGATTCCAGCATTAATTTCATTGTGCTTATGCTCATTTTGAAGATTTTGCCATTTTCACCTAAAGTGTACAATCAGGGGCTGAAAACGCGTTCAAAGCAATAAAAAGATGATTTTGGCTGTCACAACAAAACTAAACGTTGTAGACTCAAAAATTTTGCTGTATTTGGTGTATTCTAGCATCCTGAAGATGATTCCAGCATTAATTTCATTGTGCTTATGCTCATTTTTAAGATTTTTACATTTTCACCTAAAGTGCACAATCAGGCTGAAAACGCATTTAAAGCAATAAAAAGTTCATTTTGGCTCTCACACCTAAACTAAACGTTGTAAACTCAAAATTTTGGCTGTATTTAGTGTATTCTAGCATCCTGAAGATGATTCCAGCATTAATTTCATTGTGCTTATGCTCATTTTTAAGATTTTGACATTTTCACCTTAAGTGTACAATCAGGTGCTGAAAACGCGTTTAAAGCAATAAAAAGTTCATTTTGGCTCTCACACCTAAACTAAACGTTGTAGACTCAAAATTGTTGCTGTATTTAGTGTATTCTAGCATCCTGAAGATGATTGCAGCATTAATTTCATTGTGCTTATGCTAATTTTTAAGATTTTGACATTTTCACCTAAAGTGCACAATCAGGCTGAAAACGCATTTAAAGCAATAAAAAGTTCATTTTGGCTCTCACACCTAAACAAAACGTTGTAGACTCAAAATTTTTGCTGTATTTAGTGTATTCTAGCATCCTGAAGATTCCAGCATTAATTTCATTGTGCTTATGCTCATTTTTAAGATTTTGACGTTTTCACCTAAAGTGCACAATCTGGCTGAAAACGCATTTAAAGCCATAAAAAGTTCATTTTGTCTCTCACACCTGAACTAAACGTTGTAGACTCAAAATTTTTGCTGTATTTGGTGTATTCTAGCATCCTGAAGATGATTCCAGCATTAATTTCATTGTGCTTATGCTCATTTTGAAGATTTTGACATTTTCACCTAAAGTGCACAATCAGGCTGAAAACGCATTTAAAGCAATAAAAAGTTCATTTTGGCTCTCACACCTAAACTAAACGTTGTAGACTCAAAATTTTTGCTGTATTTAGTGTATTCTAGCATCCTGAAGATGATTCCAGCATTAATTTCATTGTGCTTATGCTCATTTTTAAGATTTTGACATTTTCACCTTAAGTGTACAATCAGGTGCTGAAAACGCGTTTAAAGCAATAAAAAGTTCATTTTGGCTCTCACACCTAAACTAAACGTTGTAGACTCAAAATTTTTGCTGTATTTAGTGTATTCTAGCATCCTGAAGATGATTGCAGCATTAATTTCATTGTGCTTATGCTCATTTTTAAGATTTTGACATTTTCACCTAAAGTGCACAATCAGGCTGAAAACGCATTTAAAGCAATAAAAAGTTCATTTTGGCTCTCACACCTAAACTAAACGTTGTAGACTCAAAATTTTTGCTGTGTTTAGTGTATTCTAGCATCCTGAAGATGATTCCAGCATTAATTTCATTGTGCTTATTCTCATTTTGAAGATTTTGACATTTTCACCTTACGTGTACAATCAGGGGCTGAAAACGCGTTTAAAACAATAAAAAGTTCATTTTGGCTCTCACACCTAAACTAAACGTTGTAGACTCAAAATTTTTGCTGTATTTAGTGTATTCTAGCATCCTGAAGATGATTCCAGCATTAATTTCATTGTGCTTATGCTCATTTTTAAGATTTTGACATTTTCACCTAAAGGGTACAATCTGGCTGAAAACGCATATAAAGCAATAAAAAGTTCATTTTGGCACTCACACCTAAACTAAACGTTGTAGACTCAAAATTTTTGCTGTATTTAGTGTATTCTAGCATCTTGAAGATGATTCCAGCATTAATTTCATTGTGCTTATGCTCATTTTGAAGATTTTGACATTTTCACCTAAAGTGCACAATCAGGCTGAAAACGCATTTAAAGCAATAAAAAGTTGATTTTGGCTCTCACACCTAAAATAAACGTTGTAGACTCAAAATTTTTGCTGTACTTAGTGTATTCTAGCATCCTGAAGATGATTCCAGCATTAATTTCATTGTGCTTATGCTCATTTTTGAAGATTTTGACATTTTCACCTTAAGTGTACAATCAGGGGCTGAAAACGCATTTAAAGCAATAAAAAGTTCATTTTGGCTCTCACACCTAAACTGAACGTTGTAGACTCAACATTTTTGCTGTATTTAGTGTATTCTAGCATCCTGAAGATGATTCCAGCATTAATTTCATTGTGCTTATGCTCATTTTTAAGATTTTGACATTTTCACCTTAAGTGTACAATCAGGTGCTGAAAACGCGTTTAAAGCAATAAAAAGTTCATTTTGGCTCTCACACCTAAACTAAACGTTGTAGACTCAAAATTTTTGCTGTATTTAGTGTATTCTAGCATCCTGAAGATGATTGCAGCATTAATTTCATTGTGCTTATGCTCATTTTTAAGATTTTGACATTTTCACCTAAAGTGCACAATCAGGCTGAAAACGCATTTAAAGCAATAAAAAGTTCATTTTGGCTCTCACACCTAAACTAAACGTTGTAGACTCAAAATTTTTGCTGTGTTTAGTGTATTCTAGCATCCTGAAGATGATTCCAGCATTAATTTCATTGTGCTTATTCTCATTTTGAAGATTTTGACATTTTCACCTTACGTGTACAATCAGGGGCTGAAAACGCGTTTAAAACAATAAAAAGTTCATTTTGGCTCTCACACCTAAACTAAACGTTGTAGACTCAAAATTTTTGCTGTATTTAGTGTATTCTAGCATCCTGAAGATGATTCCAGCATTAATTTCATTGTGCTTATGCTCATTTTTAAGATTTTGACATTTTCACCTAAAGTGCACAATCAGGCTGAAAACGCATTTAAAGCAATAAAAAGTTCATTTTGGCTCTCACACCTAAACTAAACGTTGTAGACTCAAAATTTTGGCTGTATTTAGTGTATTCTAGCATCCTGAAGATGATTCCAGCATTAATTTCATTGTGCTTATGCTCATTTTTAAGATTTTGACATTTTCACCTTAAGTGTACAATCAGGTGCTGAAAACGCGTTTAAAGCAATAAAAAGTTCATTTTGGCTCTCACACCTAAACTAAACGTTGTAGACTCAAAATTTTTGCTGTATTTAGTGTATTCTAGCATCCTGAAGATGATTCCAGCATTAATTTCATTGTGCTTATGCTAATTTTTAAGATTTTGACATTTTCACCTAAAGTGCACAATCAGGCTGAAAACGCATTTAAAGCAATAAAAAGTTCATTTTGGCTCTCACACCTAAACAAAACGTTGTAGACTCAAAATTTTTGCTGTATTTAGTGTATTCTAGCATCCTGAAGATTCCAGCATTAATTTCATTGTGCTTATGCTCATTTTTAAGATTTTGACGTTTTCACCTAAAGTGCACAATCTGGCTGAAAACGCATTTAAAGCAATAAAAAGTTCATTTTGGCACTGACACCTAAACTAAACGTTGTAGACTCAAAATTTTTGCTGTATTTAGTGTATTCTAGCATCTTGAAGATGATTCCAGCATTAATTTCATTGTGCTTATGCTCATTTTGAAGATTTTGACATTTTCACCTTAAGTGAACAATGAGGGGCTGAAAACGCGTTTAAAGCAATAAAAAGTTCATTTTGGCTCTCACACCTAAACTAAACGTATACTCAAAATTTTTGTTGTATTCAGTGTATTCTAGCATCCTGAAGATGATTCCAGCATTAATTTCATTGTGCTTATGCTCATTTTGAAGATTTTGACATTTTCACCTTTAGTGTACAATCAGGGGCTGAAAACGCGTTTAAAGCAATAAAAAGTTCATTTTGGCTCTCACACCTAAACTAAACGTTGTATACTCAAAATTTTTGTTGTATTCAGTGTATTCTAGCATCCTGAAGATGATTACTGCATTAATTTCATCGTGCTTATGCTCATTTTGAAGATTTTGACATTTTCACCTAAAGTGCACAATCAGGCTGAAAACGCATTTAAAGCAATAAAAAGTTCATTTTGGCTCTCACACCTAAACTAAACGTTGTAGACTCAAAAATGTTGCTGTATTTAGTGTATTCTAGCATCCTGAAGATGATTCCAGCATTAATTTCATTGTGCTTATGCTCATTTTGAAGATTTTGACATTTTCACCTTACGTGTACAATCAGGGGCTGAAAACGCGTTTAAAGCAATAAAAAGTTCATTTTGGCTCTCACACCTAAACTAAACGTTGTAGACTCAAAATTTTTGCTGTATTTAGTGTATTCTAGCATCCTGAAGATGATTCCAGCATTAATTTCATTGTGCTTATGCTCATTTTGAAGATTTTGACATTTTCACCTAAAGTGCACAATCAGGCTGAAAACGCATTTAAAGCAATAAAAAGTTCATTTTGGCTCTCACACCTAAACTAAACGTTGTAGACTCAAAATTTTTGCTGTGTTTAGTGTATTCTAGCATCCTGAAGATGATTCCAGCATTAATTTCATTGTGCTTTTTCTCATTTTGAAGATTTTGACATTTTCACCTTACGTGTACAATCAGGGGCTGAAAACGCGTTTAAAGCAATAAAAAGTTCATTTTGGCTCTCACACCTAAACTAAACGTTGAATACTCAAAATTTTTGATGTATTCAGTGTATTCTAGCATCCTGAAGATGATTACTGCATTAATTTCATCGTGCTTATGCTCATTTTGAAGATTTTGACATTTTCACCTAAAGTGCACAATCAGGCTGAAAACGCATTTAAAGCAATAAAAAGTTCATTTTGGCTCTCACACCTAAAATAAACGTTGTAGACTCAAAAATGTTGCTGTATTTAGTGTATTCTAGCATCCTGAAGATGATTCCAGCATTAATTTCATTGTGCTTATGCTCATTTTGAAGATTTTGACATTTTCACCTTACGTGTACAATCAGGGGCTGAAAACGCGTTTAAAGCAATAAAAAGTTCATTTTGGCTCTCACACCTAAACTAAACGTTGTAGACTCAAAATTTTTGCTGTATTTAGTGTATTCTAGCATCCTGAAGATGATTCCAGCATTAATTTTATTGTGCTTATGCTCATTTTGAAGATTTTGACATTTTCACCTAAAGTGCACAATCAGGCTGAAAACGCATTTAAAGCAATAAAAAGTTCATTTTGGCTCTCACACCTAAACTAAACGTTGTAGACTCAAAATTTTTGCTGTGTTTAGTGTATTCTAGCATCCTGAAGATGATTCCAGCATTAATTTCATTGTGCTTTTTCTCATTTTGAAGATTTTGACATTTTCACCTTACGTGTACAATCAGGGGCTGAAAACGCGTTTAAAGCAATAAAAAGTTCATTTTGGTTCTCACACCTAAACTAAACGTTGAATACTCAAAATTTTTGATGTATTTAGTGTATTCTAGCATCCTGAAGATGATTACTGCATTAATTTCATCGTGCTTATGCTCATTTTGAAGATTTTGACATTTTCACCTAAAGTGCACAATCAGGCTGAAAACGCATTTAAAGCAATAAAAAGTTCATTTTGGCTCTCACACCTAAAATAAACGTTGTAGACTCAAAATTTTTGCTGTATTTAGTGTATTCTAGCATCCTGAAGATGATTCCAGCATTAATTTCATTGTGCTTATGCTCATTTTGAAGATTTTGACATTTTCACCTTAAGTGTACAATCAGGGGCTGAAAACGCGTTCAAAGCAATAAAAAGTTCATTTTGGCTGTCACAACTAAACTAAACGTTGTAGACTCAAAAATTTTGCTGTATTTGGTGTATTCTAGCATCCTGAAGATGATTCCAGCATTAATTTCATTGTGCTTATGCTCATTTTGAAGATTTTGCCATTTTCACCTAAAGTGTACAATCAGGGGCTGAAAACGCGTTCAAAGCAATAAAAAGATCATTTTGGCTGTCACAACTAAACTAAACGTTGTAGACTCAAAAATTTTGCTGTATTTGGTGTATTCTAGCATCCTGAAGATGATTCCAGCATTAATTTCATTGTGCTTATGCTCATTTTTAAGATTTTTACATTTTCACCTAAAGTGCACAATCAGGCTGAAAACGCATTTAAAGCAATAAAAAGTTCATTTTGGCTCTCACACCTAAACTAAACGTTGTAAACTCAAAATTTTGGCTGTATTTAGTGTATTCTAGCATCCTGAAGATGATTCCAGCATTAATTTCATTGTGCTTATGCTCATTTTTAAGATTTTGACATTTTCACCTTAAGTGTACAATCAGGTGCTGAAAACGCGTTTAAAGCAATAAAAAGTTCATTTTGGCTCTCACACCTAAACTAAACGTTGTAGACTCAAAATTTTTGCTGTATTTAGTGTATTCTAGCATCCTGAAGATGATTGCAGCATTAATTTCATTGTGCTTATGCTAATTTTTAAGATTTTGACATTTTCACCTAAAGTGCACAATCAGGCTGAAAACGCATTTAAAGCAATAAAAAGTTCATTTTGGCTCTCACACCTAAACAAAACGTTGTAGACTCAAAATTTTTGCTGTATTTAGTGTATTCTAGCATCCTGAAGATTCCAGCATTAATTTCATTGTGCTTATGCTCATTTTTAAGATTTTGACGTTTTCACCTAAAGTGCACAATCTGGCTGAAAACGCATTTAAAGCCATAAAAAGTTCATTTTGTCTCTCACACCTGAACTAAACGTTGTAGACTCAAAATTTTTGCTGTATTTGGTGTATTCTAGCATCCTGAAGATGATTCCAGCATTAATTTCATTGTGCTTATGCTCATTTTGAAGATTTTGACATTTTCACCTAAAGTGCACAATCAGGCTGAAAACGCATTTAAAGCAATAAAAAGTTAATTTTGGCTCTCACACCTAAACTAAACGTTGTAGACTCAAAATTGTTGCTGTATTTAGTGTATTCTATCATCCTGAAGATTATTCCAGCATTAATTTCATTGTGCTTATGCTCATTTTGAAGATTTTGACATTTTCACCTTAAGTGTACAATCAGGGGCTGAAAACGCGTTTAAAGCAATAAAAAGTTCATTTTGGCTCTCACACCTAAACTAAACGTTGTAGACTCAAAATTTTTGCTGTATTTAGTGTAATCTAGCATCCTGAAGATGATCCCAGCATTAATTTCATTGTGCTTATGCTCATTTTGAAGATTTTGACATTTTCACCTAAAGTGCACAATCAGGCTGAAAACGCATTTAAAGCAATAAAAAGTTCATTTTGGCTCTCACACCTAAACTAAACGTTGTAGACTCAAAATTTTTGCTGTATTTAGTGTATTTTATCATCCTGAAGATGATTCCAGCATTAATTTCATTGTGCTTATGCTCATTTTTAAGATTTTGACATTTTCACCTAAAGTGCACAATCAGGCTGAAAACGCATTTAAAGCAATAAAAAGTTCATTTTGGCTCTCACACCTAAACTAAACGTTGTAGACTCAAAAGTTTTGCTGTATTTAGTGTATTCTAGCATCCTGAAGATGATTCCAGCATTAATTTCATTGTGCTTATGCTCATTTTGAATATTTTGACATTTTCACCTAAAGTGCACAATCAGGCTGAAAACGCATTTAAAGCAATAAAAAGTTCATTTTGGCTCTCACACCTAAACTGAACGTTGTAGACTCAACATTTTTGCTGTATTTAGTGTATTTTAGCATCCTGAAGATGATTCCAGCATTAATTTCATTGTGCTTATGCTCATTTTGAAGATTTTGACATTTTCACCTTAAGTGTACAATCAGGGGCTGAAAACGCGTTTAAAGCAATAAAAAGTTCATTTTGGCTATCACACCTAAACTAAACGTTGAATACTCAAAATTTTTGTTGTATTTAGTGTATTCTAGCATCCTGAAGATGATTACTGCATTAATTTCATCGTGCTTATGCTCATTTTGAAGATTTTGACATTTTCACCTAAAGTGCACAATCAGGCTGAAAACGCATTTAAAGCAATAAAAAGTTCATTTTGGCTCTCACACCTAAAATAAACGTTGTAGACTCAAAATTTTTGCTGTATTTAATGTATTCTAGCATCCTGAAGATGATTCCAGCATTAATTTCATTGTGCTTATGCTCATTTTGAAGATTTTGACATTTTCACCTTAAGTGTACAATCAGGGGCTGAAAACGCGTTCAAAGCAATAAAAAGTTCATTTTGGCTGTCACAACTAAACTAAACGTTGTAGACTCAAAAATTTTGCTGTATTTGGTGTATTCTAGCATCCTGAAGATGATTCCAGCATTAATTTCATTGTGCTTATGCTCATTTTGAAGATTTTGACATTTTCACCTAAAGTGCACAATCAGGCTGAAAACGCATTTAAGCAATAAAAAGTTCATTTTGGCTCTCACACCTAAACTAAACGTTGTAGACTCAAAATTTTTGCTGTATTTAGTATTCTAGCATCCTGAAGATTATTCCAGCATTAATTTCATTGTGCTTATGCTCATTTTGAAGATTTTGACATTTTCACCTTAAGTGTACAATCAGGGGCTGAAAACGCGTTTAAAGCAATAAAAAGTTCATTTTGGCTCTCACACCTAAAATAAACGTTGTAGACTCAAAATTTTTGCTGTATATAGTGTATTCTAGCATCCTGAAGATGATTCCAGCATTAATTTCATTGTGCTTATGCTCATTTTTAAGATTTTGACATTTTCACCTAAAGTGCACAATCAGGCTGAAAACGCATTTAAAGCAATAAAAAGTTCATTTTGGCTCTCACACCTAAACTAAACGTTGTAAACTCAAAATTTTGGCTGTATTTAGTGTATTCTAGCATCCTGAAGATGATTCCAGCATTAATTTCATTGTGCTTATGCTCATTTTTAAGATTTTGACATTTTCACCTTAAGTGTACAATCAGGTGCTGAAAACGCGTTTAAAGCAATAAAAAGTTCATTTTGGCTCTCACACCTAAACTAAACGTTGTAGACTCAAAATTTTTGCTGTATTTAGTGTATTCTAGCATCCTGAAGATGATTGCAGCATTAATTTCATTGTGCTTATGCTAATTTTTAAGATTTTGACATTTTCACCTAAAGTGCACAATCAGGCTGAAAACGCATTTAAAGCAATAAAAAGTTCATTTTGGCTCTCACACCTAAAATAAACGTTGTAGACTCAAAATTTTTGCTGTATTTAGTGTATTCTAGCATCCTGAAGATGATTCCAGCATTAATTTCATTGTGCTTATGCTCATTTTTAAGATTTTGACATTTTCACCTAAAGTGCACAATCAGGCTGAAAACGCATTTAAAGCAATAAAAAGTTCATTTTGGCTCTCACACCTAAACTAAACGTTGTAAACTCAAAATTTTGGCTGTATTTAGTGTATTCTAGCATCCTGAAGATGATTGCAGCATTAATTTCATTGTGCTTATGCTAATTTTTAAGATTTTGACATTTTCACCTAAAGTGCACAATCAGGCTGAAAACGCATTTAAAGCAATAAAAAGTTCATTTTGGCTCTCACACCTAAACAAAACGTTGTAGACTCAAAATTTTTGCTGTATTTAGTGTATTCTAGCATCCTGAAGATTCCAGCATTAATTTCATTGTGCTTATGCTCATTTTTAAGATTTTGACGTTTTCACCTAAAGTCCACAATCTGGCTGAAAACGCATTTAAAGCAATAAAAAGTTCATTTTGGCACTTACACCTAAACTAAACGTTGTAGACTCAAAATTCTTGCTGTATTTAGTGTATTCTAGCATCTTGAAGATGATTCCAGCATTAATTTCATTGTGCTTATGCTCATTTTGAAGATTTTGACATTTTCACCTAAAGTGCACAATCAGGCTGAAAACGCATTTAAAGCCATAAAAAGTTCATTTTGTCTCTCACACCTGAACTAAACGTTGTAGACTCAAAATTTTTGCTGTATTTGGTGTATTCTAGCATCCTGAAGATGATTCCAGCATTAATTTCATTGTGCTTATGCTCATTTTGAAGATTTTGACATTTTCACCTAAAGTGCACAATCAGGCTAAAAACGCATTTAAAGCAATAAAAAGTTCATTTTGGCTCTCACACCTAAACTAAACGTTGTAGACTCAAAATTGTTGCTGTATTTAGTGTATTCTATCATCCTGAAGATTATTCCAGCATTAATTTCATTGTGCTTATGCTCATTTTTAAGATTTTGACATTTTCACCTAAAGTGCACAATCAGGCTGAAAACGCATTTAAAGCAATAAAAAGTTCATTTTGGCTCTCACACCTAAACTAAACGTTGTAGACTCAAAATTTTGGCTGTATTTAGTGTATTCTAGCATCCTGAAGATGATTCCAGCATTAATTTCATTGTGCTTATGCTCATTTTGAAGATTTTGACATTTTCACCTTAAGTGTACAATCAGGGGCTGAAAACGCGTTTAAAGCAATAAAAAGTTCATTTTGGCTCTCACACCTAAACTAAACGTTGTAGACTCAAAATTTTTGCTGTATTTGGTGTATTCTAGCATCCTGAAGATACCAGCATTAATTTCATTGTGCTTATGCTCATTTTTAAGATTTTGACATTTTCACCTAAAGTGCACAATCAGGCTGAAAACGCATTTAAAGCAATAAAAAGTTCATTTTGGCTCTCACACCTAAACTAAACTTTGTAGACTCAAAATTTTGGCTGTATTTATTGTATTCTAGAATCCTGAAGATGATTCCAGCATTAATTTCATTGTGCTTATGCTCATTTTTAAGATTTTGACATTTTCACCTTAAGTGTACAATCAGGTGCTGAAAACGCGTTTAAAGCAATAAAAAGTTCATTTTGGCTCTCACACCTAAACTAAACGTTGTAGACTCAAAATTTTTGCTGTATTTAGTATTCTAGCATCCTGAAGATTATTCCAGCATTAATTTCATTGTGCTTATGCTCATTTTGAAGATTTTGACATTTTCACCTTAAGTGTACAATCAGGGGCTGAAAACGCGTTTAAAGCAATAAAAAGTTCATTTTGGCTCTCACACCTAAAATAAACGTTGTAGACTCAAAATTTTTGCTGTATTTAGTGTATTCTAGCATCCTGAAGATGATTCCAGCATTAATTTCACTGTGCTTATGCTCATTTTTAAGATTTTGACATTTTCACCTAAAGGGTACAATCTGGCTGAAAACGCATATAAAGCAACAAAAAGTTCATTTTGGCACTCACACCTAAACTAAACGTTGTAGACTCAAAATTTTTGCTGTATTTAGTGTATTCTAGCATCTTGAAGATGATTCCAGCATTAATTTCATTGTGCTTATGCTCATTTTGAAGATTTTGACATTTTCACCTAAAGTGCACAATCAGGCTGAAAACGCATTTAAAGCAATAAAAAGTTCATTTTGGCTCTCACACCTAAAATAAACGTTGTAGACTCAAAATTTTTGCTGTACTTAGTGTATTCTAGCATCCTGAAGATGATTCCAGCATTAATTTCATTGTGCTTATGCTAATTTTTAAGATTTTGACATTTTCACCTAAAGTGCACAATCAGGCTGAAAACGCATTTAAAGCAATAAAAAGTTCATTTTGGCTCCCACACCTAAACTAAACGTTGTAGACTCAAAATTTTTGCTGTATTTAGTGTATTCTAGCATCCTGAAGATGATTCCAGCATTAATTTCATTGTGCTTATGCTCATTTTGAAGATTTTGACATTTTCACCTTACGTGTACAATCAGGGGCTTAAAACGCGTTTAAAGCAATAAAAAGTTAATTTTGGCTCTCACACCTAAACTATACGTTGTAGACTCAAAATTTTTGCTGTATTTAGTGTATTCTAGCATCTTGAAGATGATTCCAGCATTAATTTCATTGTGCGTATGCTCATTTTGAAGATTTTGACATTTTCACCTAAAGTGCACAATCAGGCTGAAAACGCATTTAAAGCCATAAAAAGTTCATTTTGGCTCTCACACCTAAACTAAAGGTTGTAGACTCAAATTTTTTGCTGTATTTAGTGTATTCTAGCATCCTGAAGATGATTCCAGCATTAATTTCATTGTGCTTATGCTCATTTTGAAGATTTTGACATTTTCACCTTAAGTGTACAATCAGGGGCTGAAAACGCGTTTAAAGCAATAAAAAGTTCATTTTGGCTCTCACACCTAAACTAAACGTTGTAGACTCAAAAATTTTGCTGTATTTAGTGTATTCTAGCATCCTGAAGATGATTCCAGCAATAATTTCATTGTGCTTATGCTCATTTTGAAGATTTTGACATTTTCACCTAAAGTGCACAATCAGGCTGAAAATGCATTTAAAGCCATAAAAAGTTCATTTTGGCTCTCACACCTAAACTAAACGTTGTAGACTCAAAATTTTTGCTGTATTTAGTGTATTCTAGCATCCTGAAGATGATTCCAGCATTAATTTCATTGTGCTTATGCTCATTTTGAAGATTTTGACATTTTAACATTAAGTGTACAATCTGGGGCTGAAAACGCGTTTAAAGCAATAAAAAGTTCATTTTGGCTCTCACACCTAAACTAAACGTTGTAGACTCAAAATTTTTGCTGTATTTGGTGTATTCTAGCATCCTGAAGATACCAGCATTAATTTCATTGTGCTTATGCTCATTTTTAAGATTTTGACATTTTCACCTAAAGTGCACAATCAGGCTGAAAACGCATTTAAAGCAATAAAAAGTTCATTTTGGCTCTCACACCTAAACTAAACTTTGTAGACTCAAAATTTTGGCTGTATTTATTGTATTCTAGAATCCTGAAGATGATTCCAGCATTAATTTCATTGTGCTTATGCTCATTTTTAAGATTTTGACATTTTCACCTTAAGTGTACAATCAGGTGCTGAAAACGCGTTTAAAGCAATAAAAAGTTCATTTTGGCTCTCACACCTAAACTAAACGTTGTAGACTCAAAATTTTTGCTGTATTTAGTATTCTAGCATCCTGAAGATTATTCCAGCATTAATTTCATTGTGCTTATGCTCATTTTGAAGATTTTGACATTTTCACCTTAAGTGTACAATCAGGGGCTGAAAACGCGTTTAAAGCAATAAAAAGTTCATTTTGGCTCTCACACCTAAAATAAACGTTGTAGACTCAAAATTTTTGCTGTATTTAGTGTATTCTAGCATCCTGAAGATGATTCCAGCATTAATTTCACTGTGCTTATGCTCATTTTTAAGATTTTGACATTTTCACCTAAAGGGTACAATCTGGCTGAAAACGCATATAAAGCAACAAAAAGTTCATTTTGGCACTCACACCTAAACTAAACGTTGTAGACTCAAAATTTTTGCTGTATTTAGTGTATTCTAGCATCTTGAAGATGATTCCAGCATTAATTTCATTGTGCTTATGCTCATTTTGAAGATTTTGACATTTTCACCTAAAGTGCACAATCAGGCTGAAAACGCATTTAAAGCAATAAAAAGTTCATTTTGGCTCTCACACCTAAAATAAACGTTGTAGACTCAAAATTTTTGCTGTACTTAGTGTATTCTAGCATCCTGAAGATGATTCCAGCATTAATTTCATTGTGCTTATGCTAATTTTTAAGATTTTGACATTTTCACCTAAAGTGCACAATCAGGCTGAAAACGCATTTAAAGCAATAAAAAGTTCATTTTGGCTCCCACACCTAAACTAAACGTTGTAGACTCAAAATTTTTGCTGTATTTAGTGTATTCTAGCATCCTGAAGATGATTCCAGCATTAATTTCATTGTGCTTATGCTCATTTTGAAGATTTTGACATTTTCACCTTACGTGTACAATCAGGGGCTTAAAACGCGTTTAAAGCAATAAAAAGTTAATTTTGGCTCTCACACCTAAACTATACGTTGTAGACTCAAAATTTTTGCTGTATTTAGTGTATTCTAGCATCTTGAAGATGATTCCAGCATTAATTTCATTGTGCGTATGCTCATTTTGAAGATTTTGACATTTTCACCTAAAGTGCACAATCAGGCTGAAAACGCATTTAAAGCCATAAAAAGTTCATTTTGGCTCTCACACCTAAACTAAAGGTTGTAGACTCAAATTTTTTGCTGTATTTAGTGTATTCTAGCATCCTGAAGATGATTCCAGCATTAATTTCATTGTGCTTATGCTCATTTTGAAGATTTTGACATTTTCACCTTAAGTGTACAATCAGGGGCTGAAAACGCGTTTAAAGCAATAAAAAGTTCATTTTGGCTCTCACACCTAAACTAAACGTTGTAGACTCAAAATTTTTGCTGTATTTAGTGTATTCTAGCATCCTGAAGATGATCCCAGCATTAATTTCATTGTGCTTATGCTCATTTGGAAGATTTTGACATTTTCACCTAAAGTGCACAATCAGGCTGAAAACGCATTTAAAGCAATAAAAAGTTCATTTTGGCTCTCACACCTAAACTAAACATTGTAGACTCAAAATTTTTAATGTATTTAGTGTATTTTATCATCCTGAAGATGATTCCAGCATTAATTTCATTGTGCTTATGCTCATTTTTAAGATTTTGACATTTTCACCTAAAGTGCACAATCAGGCTGAAAACGCATTTAAAGCAATAAAAAGTTCATTTTGGCTCTCACACCTAAACTAAACGTTGTAGACTCAAAATTTTTGCTGTATTTAGTGTATTTTATCATCCTGAAGATGATTCCAGCATTAATTTCACTGTGCTTATGCTCATTTTTAAGATTTTGACATTTTCACCTAAAGTGCACAATCAGGCTGAAAACGCATTTAAAGCAATAAAAAGTTCATTTTGGCTCTCACACCTAAACTAAACGTTGTAGACTCAAAATTTTTGCTGTATTTAGTGTATTCTAGCATCCTGAAGATGATTCCAGCATTAATTTCATTGTGCTTATGCTCATTTTTAAGATTTTGACATTTTCACCTAAAGTGCACAATCAGGCTGAAAACGCATTTAAAGCAATAAAAAGTTCATTTTGGCTCTCACACCTAAACTAAACGTTGTAGACTCAAAATTTTTGCTGTGTTTAGTGTATTCTAGCATCCTGAAGATGATTCCAGCATTAATTTCATTGTGCTTTTTCTCATTTTGAAGATTTTGACATTTTCACCTTACGTGTACAATCAGGGGCTGAAAACGCGTTTAAAGCAATAAAAAGTTCATTTTGGCTCTCACACCTAAACTAAACGTTGAATACTCAAAATTTTTGATGTATTTAGTGTATTCTAGCATCCTGAAGATGATTACTGCATTAATTTCATCGTGCTTATGCTCATTTTGAAGATTTTGACATTTTCACCTAAAGTGCACAATCAGGCTGAAAACGCATTTAAAGCAATAAAAAGTTCATTTTGGCTCTCACACCTAAAATAAACGTTGTAGACTCAAAATTTTTGCTGTATTTAGTGTATTCTAGCATCCTGAAGATGATTCCAGCATTAATTTCATTGTGCTTATGCTCATTTTGAAGATTTTGACATTTTCACCTTAAGTGTACAATCAGGGGCTGAAAACGCGTTCAAAGCAATAAAAAGTTCATTTTGGCTGTCACAACTAAACTAAACGTTGTAGACTCAAAAATTTTGCTGTATTTGGTGTATTCTAGCATCCTGAAGATGATTCCAGCATTAATTTCATTGTGCTTATGCTCATTTTGAAGATTTTGCCATTTTCACCTAAAGTGTACAATCAGGGGCTGAAAACGCGTTCAAAGCAATAAAAAGATCATTTTGGCTGTCACAACTAAACTAAACGTTGTAGACTCAAAAATTTTGCTGTATTTGGTGTATTCTAGCATCCTGAAGATGATTCCAGCATTAATTTCATTGTGCTTATGCTCATTTTTAAGATTTTTACATTTTCACCTAAAGTGCACAATCAGGCTGAAAACGCATTTAAAGCAATAAAAAGTTCATTTTGGCTCTCACACCTAAACTAAACGTTGTAAACTCAAAATTTTGGCTGTATTTAGTGTATTCTAGCATCCTGAAGATGATTCCAGCATTAATTTCATTGTGCTTATGCTCATTTTTAAGATTTTGACATTTTCACCTTAAGTGTACAATCAGGTGCTGAAAACGCGTTTAAAGCAATAAAAAGTTCATTTTGGCTCTCACACCTAAACTAAACGTTGTAGACTCAAAATTGTTGCTGTATTTAGTGTATTCTAGCATCCTGAAGATGATTCCAGCATTAATTTCATTGTGCTTATGCTCATTTTTAAGATTTTGACATTTTCACCTAAAGTGCACAATCAGGCTGAAAACCTATTTAAAGCAATAAAAAGTTCATTTTGGCTCTCACACCTAAACTAAACGTTGTAGACTCAAAATTTTTGCTGTATTTAGTGTATTCTAGCATCCTGAAGATGATTCCAGCATTAATTTCATTGTGCTTATGCTCATTTTGAAGATTTTGACATTTTAACATTAAGTGTACAATCTGGGGCTGAAAACGCGTTTAAAGCAATAAAAAGTTCATTTTGGCTCTCACACCTAAACTAAACGTTGTAGACTCAAAATTTTTGCTGTATTTGGTGTATTCTAGCATCCTGAAGATACCAGCATTAATTTCATTGTGCTTATGCTCATTTTTAAGATTTTGACATTTTCACCTAAAGTGCACAATCAGGCTGAAAACGCATTTAAAGCAATAAAAAGTTCATTTTGGCTCTCACACCTAAACTAAACTTTGTAGACTCAAAATTTTGGCTGTATTTATTGTATTCTAGAATCCTGAAGATGATTCCAGCATTAATTTCATTGTGCTTATGCTCATTTTTAAGATTTTGACATTTTCACCTTAAGTGTACAATCAGGTGCTGAAAACGCGTTTAAAGCAATAAAAAGTTCATTTTGGCTCTCACACCTAAACTAAACGTTGTAGACTCAAAATTTTTGCTGTATTTAGTATTCTAGCATCCTGAAGATTATTCCAGCATTAATTTCATTGTGCTTATGCTCATTTTGAAGATTTTGACATTTTCACCTTAAGTGTACAATCAGGGGCTGAAAACGCGTTTAAAGCAATAAAAAGTTCATTTTGGCTCTCACACCTAAAATAAACGTTGTAGACTCAAAATTTTTGCTGTATTTAGTGTATTCTAGCATCCTGAAGATGATTCCAGCATTAATTTCACTGTGCTTATGCTCATTTTTAAGATTTTGACATTTTCACCTAAAGGGTACAATCTGGCTGAAAACGCATATAAAGCAACAAAAAGTTCATTTTGGCACTCACACCTAAACTAAACGTTGTAGACTCAAAATTTTTGCTGTATTTAGTGTATTCTAGCATCTTGAAGATGATTCCAGCATTAATTTCATTGTGCTTATGCTCATTTTGAAGATTTTGACATTTTCACCTAAAGTGCACAATCAGGCTGAAAACGCATTTAAAGCAATAAAAAGTTCATTTTGGCTCTCACACCTAAAATAAACGTTGTAGACTCAAAATTTTTGCTGTACTTAGTGTATTCTAGCATCCTGAAGATGATTCCAGCATTAATTTCATTGTGCTTATGCTAATTTTTAAGATTTTGACATTTTCACCTAAAGTGCACAATCAGGCTGAAAACGCATTTAAAGCAATAAAAAGTTCATTTTGGCTCCCACACCTAAACTAAACGTTGTAGACTCAAAATTTTTGCTGTATTTAGTGTATTCTAGCATCCTGAAGATGATTCCAGCATTAATTTCATTGTGCTTATGCTCATTTTGAAGATTTTGACATTTTCACCTTACGTGTACAATCAGGGGCTTAAAACGCGTTTAAAGCAATAAAAAGTTAATTTTGGCTCTCACACCTAAACTATACGTTGTAGACTCAAAATTTTTGCTGTATTTAGTGTATTCTAGCATCTTGAAGATGATTCCAGCATTAATTTCATTGTGCG
The DNA here is from genome assembly GCF_051991255.1 of Vanacampus margaritifer. NCBI lineage: Eukaryota > Metazoa > Chordata > Actinopteri > Syngnathiformes > Syngnathidae > Vanacampus > Vanacampus margaritifer. The sequence continues at coordinate 742,403 of NC_135451.1, forward strand.
TATGCTCATTTTGAAGATTTTGACATTTTCACCTAAAGTGCACAATCAGGCTGAAAACGCATTTAAAGCCATAAAAAGTTCATTTTGGCTCTCACACCTAAACTAAAGGTTGTAGACTCAAATTTTTTGCTGTATTTAGTGTATTCTAGCATCCTGAAGATGATTCCAGCATTAATTTCATTGTGCTTATGCTCATTTTGAAGATTTTGACATTTTCACCTTAAGTGTACAATCAGGGGCTGAAAACGCGTTTAAAGCAATAAAAAGTTCATTTTGGCTCTCACACCTAAACTAAACGTTGTAGACTCAAAATTTTTGCTGTATTTAGTGTATTCTAGCATCCTGAAGATGATCCCAGCATTAATTTCATTGTGCTTATGCTCATTTGGAAGATTTTGACATTTTCACCTAAAGTGCACAATCAGGCTGAAAACGCATTTAAAGCAATAAAAAGTTCATTTTGGCTCTCACACCTAAACTAAACGTTGTAGACTCAAAATTTTTAATGTATTTAGTGTATTTTATCATCCTGAAGATGATTCCAGCATTAATTTCATTGTGCTTATGCTCATTTTTAAGATTTTGACATTTTCACCTAAAGTGCACAATCAGGCTGAAAACGCATTTAAAGCAATAAAAAGTTCATTTTGGCTCTCACACCTAAACTAAACGTTGTAGACTCAAAATTTTTGCTGTATTTAGTGTATTTTATCATCCTGAAGATGATTCCAGCATTAATTTCACTGTGCTTATGCTCATTTTTAAGATTTTGACATTTTCACCTAAAGTGCACAATCAGGCTGAAAACGCATTTAAAGCAATAAAAAGTTCATTTTGGCTCTCACACCTAAACTAAACGTTGTAGACTCAAAATTTTTGCTGTATTTAGTGTATTCTAGCATCCTGAAGATGATTCCAGCATTAATTTCATTGTGCTTATGCTCATTTTTAAGATTTTGACATTTTCACCTAAAGTGCACAATCAGGCTGAAAACGCATTTAAAGCAATAAAAAGTTCATTTTGGCTCTCACACCTAAACTAAACGTTGTAGACTCAAAATTTTTGCTGTGTTTAGTGTATTCTAGCATCCTGAAGATGATTCCAGCATTAATTTCATTGTGCTTTTTCTCATTTTGAAGATTTTGACATTTTCACCTTACGTGTACAATCAGGGGCTGAAAACGCGTTTAAAGCAATAAAAAGTTCATTTTGGCTCTCACACCTAAACTAAACGTTGAATACTCAAAATTTTTGATGTATTTAGTGTATTCTAGCATCCTGAAGATGATTACTGCATTAATTTCATCGTGCTTATGCTCATTTTGAAGATTTTGACATTTTCACCTAAAGTGCACAATCAGGCTGAAAACGCATTTAAAGCAATAAAAAGTTCATTTTGGCTCTCACACCTAAAATAAACGTTGTAGACTCAAAATTTTTGCTGTATTTAGTGTATTCTAGCATCCTGAAGATGATTCCAGCATTAATTTCATTGTGCTTATGCTCATTTTGAAGATTTTGACATTTTCACCTTAAGTGTACAATCAGGGGCTGAAAACGCGTTCAAAGCAATAAAAAGTTCATTTTGGCTGTCACAACTAAACTAAACGTTGTAGACTCAAAAATTTTGCTGTATTTGGTGTATTCTAGCATCCTGAAGATGATTCCAGCATTAATTTCATTGTGCTTATGCTCATTTTGAAGATTTTGCCATTTTCACCTAAAGTGTACAATCAGGGGCTGAAAACGCGTTCAAAGCAATAAAAAGATCATTTTGGCTGTCACAACTAAACTAAACGTTGTAGACTCAAAAATTTTGCTGTATTTGGTGTATTCTAGCATCCTGAAGATGATTCCAGCATTAATTTCATTGTGCTTATGCTCATTTTTAAGATTTTTACATTTTCACCTAAAGTGCACAATCAGGCTGAAAACGCATTTAAAGCAATAAAAAGTTCATTTTGGCTCTCACACCTAAACTAAACGTTGTAAACTCAAAATTTTGGCTGTATTTAGTGTATTCTAGCATCCTGAAGATGATTCCAGCATTAATTTCATTGTGCTTATGCTCATTTTTAAGATTTTGACATTTTCACCTTAAGTGTACAATCAGGTGCTGAAAACGCGTTTAAAGCAATAAAAAGTTCATTTTGGCTCTCACACCTAAACTAAACGTTGTAGACTCAAAATTTTTGCTGTATTTAGTGTATTCTAGCATCCTGAAGATGATTGCAGCATTAATTTCATTGTGCTTATGCTAATTTTTAAGATTTTGACATTTTCACCTAAAGTGCACAATCAGGCTGAAAACGCATTTAAAGCAATAAAAAGTTCATTTTGGCTCTCACACCTAAACAAAACGTTGTAGACTCAAAATTTTTGCTGTATTTAGTGTATTCTAGCATCCTGAAGATTCCAGCATTAATTTCATTGTGCTTTATGCTCATTTTTAAGATTTTGACGTTTTCACCTAAAGTGCACAATCTGGCTGAAAACGCATTTAAAGCCATAAAAAGTTCATTTTGTCTCTCACACCTGAACTAAACGTTGTAGACTCAAAATTTTTGCTGTATTTGGTGTATTCTAGCATCCTGAAGATGATTCCAGCATTAATTTCATTGTGCTTATGCTCATTTTGAAGATTTTGACATTTTCACCTAAAGTGCACAATCAGGCTGAAAACGCATTTAAAGCAATAAAAAGTTCATTTTGGCTCTCACACCTAAACTAAACGTTGTAGACTCAAAATTGTTGCTGTATTTAGTGTATTCTATCATCCTGAAGATTATTCCAGCATTAATTTCATTGTGCTTATGCTCATTTTGAAGATTTTGACATTTTCACCTTAAGTGTACAATCAGGGGCTGAAAACGCGTTTAAAGCAATAAAAAGTTCATTTTGGCTCTCACACCTAAACTAAACGTTGTAGACTCAAAATTTTTGCTGTATTTAGTGTAATCTAGCATCCTGAAGATGATCCCAGCATTAATTTCATTGTGCTTATGCTCATTTTGAAGATTTTGACATTTTCACCTAAAGTGCACAATCAGGCTGAAAACGCATTTAAAGCAATAAAAAGTTCATTTTGGCTCTCACACCTAAACTAAACGTTGTAGACTCAAAATTTTTGCTGTATTTAGTGTATTTTATCATCCTGAAGATGATTCCAGCATTAATTTCATTGTGCTTATGCTCATTTTTAAGATTTTGACATTTTCACCTAAAGTGCACAATCAGGCTGAAAACGCATTTAAAGCAATAAAAAGTTCATTTTGGCTCTCACACCTAAACTAAACGTTGTAGACTCAAAATTTTTGCTGTATTTAGTGTATTCTAGCATCCTGAAGATGATTCCAGCATTAATTTCATTGTGCTTATGCTCATTTTGAATATTTTGACATTTTCACCTAAAGTGCACAATCAGGCTGAAAACGCATTTAAAGCAATAAAAAGTTCATTTTGGCTCCCACACCTAAACTGAACGTTGTAGACTCAACATTTTTGCTGTATTTAGTGTATTTTAGCATCCTGAAGATGATTCCAGCATTAATTTCATTGTGCTTATGCTCATTTTGAAAATTTTGACATTTTCACCTAAAGTGCACAATCAGGCTGAAAACGCATTTAAAGCCATAAAAAGTTCATTTTGGCTGTCACAACTAAACTAAACGTTGTAGACTCAAAAATTTTGCTGTATTTGGTGTATTCTAGCATCCTGAAGATGATTCCAGCATTAATTTCATTGTGCTTATGCTCATTTTGAAGATTTTGACATTTTCACCTAAAGTGCACAATCAGGCTGAAAACGCATTTAAGCAATAAAAAGTTCATTTTGGCTCTCACACCTAAACTAAACGTTGTAGACTCAAAATTTTTGCTGTATTTAGTATTCTAGCATCCTGAAGATTATTCCAGCATTAATTTCATTGTGCTTATGCTCATTTTGAAGATTTTGACATTTTCACCTTAAGTGTACAATCAGGGGCTGAAAACGCGTTTAAAGCAATAAAAAGTTCATTTTGGCTCTCACACCTAAAATAAACGTTGTAGACTCAAAATTTTTGCTGTATTTAGTGTATTCTAGCATCCTGAAGATGATTCCAGCATTAATTTCATTGTGCTTATGCTCATTTTTAAGATTTTGACATTTTCACCTAAAGTGCACAATCAGGCTGAAAACGCATTTAAAGCAATAAAAAGTTCATTTTGGCTCTCACACCTAAACTAAACGTTGTAAACTCAAAATTTTGGCTGTATTTAGTGTATTCTAGCATCCTGAAGATGATTCCAGCATTAATTTCATTGTGCTTATGCTCATTTTTAAGATTTTGACATTTTCACCTTAAGTGTACAATCAGGTGCTGAAAACGCGTTTAAAGCAATAAAAAGTTCATTTTGGCTCTCACACCTAAACTAAACGTTGTAGACTCAAAATTTTTGCTGTATTTAGTGTATTCTAGCATCCTGAAGATGATTGCAGCATTAATTTCATTGTGCTTATGCTAATTTTTAAGATTTTGACATTTTCACCTAAAGTGCACAATCAGGCTGAAAACGCATTTAAAGCAATAAAAAGTTCATTTTGGCTCTCACACCTAAAATAAACGTTGTAGACTCAAAATTTTTGCTGTATTTAGTGTATTCTAGCATCCTGAAGATGATTCCAGCATTAATTTCATTGTGCTTATGCTCATTTTTAAGATTTTGACATTTTCACCTAAAGTGCACAATCAGGCTGAAAACGCATTTAAAGCAATAAAAAGTTCATTTTGGCTCTCACACCTAAACTAAACGTTGTAAACTCAAAATTTTGGCTGTATTTAGTGTATTCTAGCATCCTGAAGATGATTCCAGCATTAATTTCATTGTGCTTATGCTCATTTTTAAGATTTTGACATTTTCACCTTAAGTGTACAATCAGGTGCTGAAAACGCGTTTAAAGCAATAAAAAGTTCATTTTGGCTCTCACACCTAAACTAAACGTTGTAGACTCAAAATTTTTGCTGTATTTAGTGTATTCTAGCATCCTGAAGATGATTGCAGCATTAATTTCATTGTGCTTATGCTAATTTTTAAGATTTTGACATTTTCACCTAAAGTGCACAATCAGGCTGAAAACGCATTTAAAGCAATAAAAAGTTCATTTTGGCTCTCACACCTAAACAAAACGTTGTAGACTCAAAATTTTTGCTGTATTTAGTGTATTCTAGCATCCTGAAGATTCCAGCATTAATTTCATTGTGCTTATGCTCATTTTTAAGATTTTGACGTTTTCACCTAAAGTCCACAATCTGGCTGAAAACGCATTTAAAGCAATAAAAAGTTCATTTTGGCACTTACACCTAAACTAAACGTTGTAGACTCAAAATTCTTGCTGTATTTAGTGTATTCTAGCATCTTGAAGATGATTCCAGCATTAATTTCATTGTGCTTATGCTCATTTTGAAGATTTTGACATTTTCACCTAAAGTGCACAATCAGGCTGAAAACGCATTTAAAGCCATAAAAAGTTCATTTTGTCTCTCACACCTGAACTAAACGTTGTAGACTCAAAATTTTTGCTGTATTTGGTGTATTCTAGCATCCTGAAGATGATTCCAGCATTAATTTCATTGTGCTTATGCTCATTTTGAAGATTTTGACATTTTCACCTAAAGTGCACAATCAGGCTAAAAACGCATTTAAAGCAATAAAAAGTTCATTTTGGCTCTCACACCTAAACTAAACGTTGTAGACTCAAAATTGTTGCTGTATTTAGTGTATTCTATCATCCTGAAGATTATTCCAGCATTAATTTCATTGTGCTTATGCTCATTTTTAAGATTTTGACATTTTCACCTAAAGTGCACAATCAGGCTGAAAACGCATTTAAAGCAATAAAAAGTTCATTTTGGCTCTCACACCTAAACTAAACGTTGTAGACTCAAAATTTTGGCTGTATTTAGTGTATTCTAGCATCCTGAAGATGATTCCAGCATTAATTTCATTGTGCTTATGCTCATTTTGAAGATTTTGACATTTTCACCTTAAGTGTACAATCAGGGGCTGAAAACGCGTTTAAAGCAATAAAAAGTTCATTTTGGCTCTCACACCTAAACTAAACGTTGTAGACTCAAAATTTTTGCTGTATTTGGTGTATTCTAGCATCCTGAAGATACCAGCATTAATTTCATTGTGCTTATGCTCATTTTTAAGATTTTGACATTTTCACCTAAAGTGCACAATCAGGCTGAAAACGCATTTAAAGCAATAAAAAGTTCATTTTGGCTCTCACACCTAAACTAAACTTTGTAGACTCAAAATTTTGGCTGTATTTATTGTATTCTAGAATCCTGAAGATGATTCCAGCATTAATTTCATTGTGCTTATGCTCATTTTTAAGATTTTGACATTTTCACCTTAAGTGTACAATCAGGTGCTGAAAACGCGTTTAAAGCAATAAAAAGTTCATTTTGGCTCTCACACCTAAACTAAACGTTGTAGACTCAAAATTTTTGCTGTATTTAGTATTCTAGCATCCTGAAGATTATTCCAGCATTAATTTCATTGTGCTTATGCTCATTTTGAAGATTTTGACATTTTCACCTTAAGTGTACAATCAGGGGCTGAAAACGCGTTTAAAGCAATAAAAAGTTCATTTTGGCTCTCACACCTAAAATAAACGTTGTAGACTCAAAATTTTTGCTGTATTTAGTGTATTCTAGCATCCTGAAGATGATTCCAGCATTAATTTCACTGTGCTTATGCTCATTTTTAAGATTTTGACATTTTCACCTAAAGGGTACAATCTGGCTGAAAACGCATATAAAGCAACAAAAAGTTCATTTTGGCACTCACACCTAAACTAAACGTTGTAGACTCAAAATTTTTGCTGTATTTAGTGTATTCTAGCATCTTGAAGATGATTCCAGCATTAATTTCATTGTGCTTATGCTCATTTTGAAGATTTTGACATTTTCACCTAAAGTGCACAATCAGGCTGAAAACGCATTTAAAGCAATAAAAAGTTCATTTTGGCTCTCACACCTAAAATAAACGTTGTAGACTCAAAATTTTTGCTGTACTTAGTGTATTCTAGCATCCTGAAGATGATTCCAGCATTAATTTCATTGTGCTTATGCTAATTTTTAAGATTTTGACATTTTCACCTAAAGTGCACAATCAGGCTGAAAACGCATTTAAAGCAATAAAAAGTTCATTTTGGCTCCCACACCTAAACTAAACGTTGTAGACTCAAAATTTTTGCTGTATTTAGTGTATTCTAGCATCCTGAAGATGATTCCAGCATTAATTTCATTGTGCTTATGCTCATTTTTAAGATTTTGACATTTTCACCTTAAGTGTACAATCAGGTGCTGAAAACGCGTTTAAAGCAATAAAAAGTTCATTTTGGCTCTCACACCTAAACTAAACGTTGTAGACTCAAAATTTTTGCTGTATTTAGTATTCTAGCATCCTGAAGATTATTCCAGCATTAATTTCATTGTGCTTATGCTCATTTTGAAGATTTTGACATTTTCACCTTAAGTGTACAATCAGGGGCTGAAAACGCGTTTAAAGCAATAAAAAGTTCATTTTGGCTCTCACACCTAAAATAAACGTTGTAGACTCAAAATTTTTGCTGTATTTAGTGTATTCTAGCATCCTGAAGATGATTCCAGCATTAATTTCACTGTGCTTATGCTCATTTTTAAGATTTTGACATTTTCACCTAAAGGGTACAATCTGGCTGAAAACGCATATAAAGCAACAAAAAGTTCATTTTGGCACTCACACCTAAACTAAACGTTGTAGACTCAAAATTTTTGCTGTATTTAGTGTATTCTAGCATCTTGAAGATGATTCCAGCATTAATTTCATTGTGCTTATGCTCATTTTGAAGATTTTGACATTTTCACCTAAAGTGCACAATCAGGCTGAAAACGCATTTAAAGCAATAAAAAGTTCATTTTGGCTCTCACACCTAAAATAAACGTTGTAGACTCAAAATTTTTGCTGTACTTAGTGTATTCTAGCATCCTGAAGATGATTCCAGCATTAATTTCATTGTGCTTATGCTAATTTTTAAGATTTTGACATTTTCACCTAAAGTGCACAATCAGGCTGAAAACGCATTTAAAGCAATAAAAAGTTCATTTTGGCTCCCACACCTAAACTAAACGTTGTAGACTCAAAATTTTTGCTGTATTTAGTGTATTCTAGCATCCTGAAGATGATTCCAGCATTAATTTCATTGTGCTTATGCTCATTTTGAAGATTTTGACATTTTCACCTTACGTGTACAATCAGGGGCTTAAAACGCGTTTAAAGCAATAAAAAGTTAATTTTGGCTCTCACACCTAAACTATACGTTGTAGACTCAAAATTTTTGCTGTATTTAGTGTATTCTAGCATCTTGAAGATGATTCCAGCATTAATTTCATTGTGCGTATGCTCATTTTGAAGATTTTGACATTTTCACCTAAAGTGCACAATCAGGCTGAAAACGCATTTAAAGCCATAAAAAGTTCATTTTGGCTCTCACACCTAAACTAAACGTTGTAGACTCAAATTTTTTGCTGTATTTAGTGTATTCTAGCATCCTGAAGATGATTCCAGCATTTATTTCATTGTGCTTATGCTCATTTTGAAGATTTTGACATTTTCACCTTAAGTGTACAATCAGGGGCTGAAAACGCGTTTAAAGCAATAAAAAGTTCATTTTGGCTCTCACACCTAAACTAAACGTTGTAGACTCAAAATTTTTGCTGTATTTAGTGTATTCTAGCATCCTGAAGATGATCCCAGCATTAATTTCATTGTGCTTATGCTCATTTGGAAGATTTTGACATTTTCACCTAAAGTGCACAATCAGGCTGAAAACGCATTTAAAGCAATAAAAAGTTCATTTTGGCTCTCACACCTAAACTAAACGTTGTAGACTCAAAATTTTTGCTGTATTTAGTGTATTTTATCATCCTGAAGATGATTCCAGCATTAATTTCATTGTGCTTATGCTCATTTTTAAGATTTTGACATTTTCACCTAAAGTGCACAATCAGGCTGAAAACGCATTTAAAGCAATAAAAAGTTCATTTTGGCTCTCACACCTAAACTAAACGTTGTAGACTCAAAATTTTTGCTGTATTTAGTGTATTTTATCATCCTGAAGATGATTCCAGCATTAATTTCACTGTGCTTATGCTCATTTTTAAGATTTTGACATTTTCACCTAAAGTGCACAATCAGGCTGAAAACGCATTTAAAGCAATAAAAAGTTCATTTTGGCTCTCACACCTAAACTAAACGTTGTAGACTCAAAATTTTTGCTGTATTTAGTGTATTCTAGCATCCTGAAGATGATTCCAGCATTAATTTCATTGTGCTTATGCTCATTTTTAAGATTTTGACATTTTCACCTAAAGTGCACAATCAGGCTGAAAACGCATTTAAAGCAATAAAAAGTTCATTTTGGCTCTCACACCTAAACTAAACGTTGTAGACTCAAAATTTTGGCTGTATTTAGTGTATTCTAGCATCCTGAAGATGATTCCAGCATTAATTTCATTGTGCTTATGCTCATTTTTAAGATTTTGACATTTTCACCTTAAGTGTACAATCAGGTGCTGAAAACGCGTTTAAAGCAATAAAAAGTTCATTTTGGCTCTCACACCTAAACTAAACGTTGTAGACTCAAAATTTTTGCTGTATTTAGTGTATTCTAGCATTCTGAAGATGATTGCAGCATTAATTTCATTGTGCTTATGCTCATTTTTTAAGATTTTGACATTTTCACCTAAAGTGCACAATCAGGCTGAAAACGCATTTAAAGCAATAAAAAGTTCATTTTGGCTCTCACACCTAAACTAAACGTTGTAGACTCAAAATTTTTGCTGTGTTTAGTGTATTCTAGCATCCTGAAGATGATTCCAGCATTAATTTCATTGTGCTTATTCTCATTTTGAAGATTTTGACATTTTCACCTTACGTGTACAATCAGGGGCTGAAAACGCGTTTAAAGCAATAAAAAGTTCATTTTGGCTCTCACACCTAAACTAAACGTTGTAGACTCAAAATTTTTGCTGTATTTAGTGTATTCTAGCATCCTGAAGATGATTGCAGCATTAATTTCATTGTGCTTATGCTCATTTTTAAGATTTTGACATTTTCACCTAAAGTGCACAATCAGGCTGAAAACGCATTTAAAGCAATAAAAAGTTCATTTTGGCTCTCACACCTAAACTAAACGTTGTAGACTCAAAATTTTTGCTGTGTTTAGTGTATTCTAGCATCCTGAAGATGATTCCAGCATTAATTTCATTGTGCTTATTCTCATTTTGAAGATTTTGACATTTTCACCTTACGTGTACAATCAGGGGCTGAAAACGCGTTTAAAGCAATAAAAAGTTCATTTTGGCTCTCACACCTAAACTAAACGTTGTAGACTCAAAATTTTTGCTGTATTTAGTGTATTCTAGCATCCTGAAGATTCCAGCATTAATTTCATTGTGCTTATGCTCATTTTTAAGATTTTGACATTTTCACCTAAAGTGCACAATCAGGCTGAAAACGCATTTAAAGCAATAAAAAGTTCATTTTGGCTCTCACACCTAAACTAAACTTTGTAGACTCAAAATTTTGGCTGTATTTAGTGTATTCTAGCATCCTGAAGATGATTCCAGCATTAATTTCATTGTGCTTATGCTCATTTTTAAGATTTTGACATTTTCACCTTAAGTGTACAATCAGGTGCTGAAAACGCGTTTAAAGCAATAAAAAGTTCATTTTGGCTCTCACACCTAAACTAAACGTTGTAGACTCAAAATTTTTGCTGTATTTAGTATTCTAGCATCCTGAAGATTATTCCAGCATTAATTTCACTGTGCTTATGCTCATTTTGAAGATTTTGACATTTTCACCTTAAGTGTACAATCAGGGGCTGAAAACGCGTTTAAAGCAATAAAAAGTTCATTTTGGCTCTCACACCTAAAATAAACGTTGTAGACTCAAAATTTTTGCTGTATTTAGTTTATTCTAGCATCCTGAAGATGATTCCAGCATTAATTTCACTGTGCTTATGCTCATTTTTAAGATTTTGACATTTTCACCTAAAGTGCACAATCAGGCTGAAAACGCATTTAAAGCAATAAAAAGTTCATTTTGGCTCTCACACCTAAACTAAACGTTGTAGACTCAAAATTTTTGCTGTATTTAGTGTATTTTATCATCCTGAAGATGATTCCAGCATTAATTTCATTGTGCTTATGCTCATTTTTAAGATTTTGACATTTTCACCTAAAGTGCACAATCAGGCTGAAAACGCATTTAAAGCAATAAAAAGTTCATTTTGGCTCTCACACCTAAACTAAACGTTGTAGACTCAAAATTTTTGCTGTATTTAGTGTATTCTAGCATCCTGAAGATGATTCCAGCATTAATTTCATTGTGCTTATGCTCATTTTTAAGATTTTGACATTTTCACCTAAAGTGCACAATCAGGCTGAAAACGCATTTAAAGCAATAAAAAGTTCATTTTGGCTCTCACACCTAAACTAAACGTTGTAGACTCAAAATTTTGGCTGTATTTAGTGTATTCTAGCATCCTGAAGATGACTCCAGCATTAATTTCATTGTGCTTATGCTCATTTTTAAGATTTTGACATTTTCACCTTAAGTGTACAATCAGGTGCTGAAAACGCGTTTAAAGCAATAAAAAGTTCATTTTGGCTCTCACACCTAAACTAAACGTTGTAGACTCAAAATTTTTGCTGTATTTAGTGTATTCTAGCATCCTGAAGATGATTGCAGCATTAATTTCATTGTGCTTATGCTCATTTTTAAGATTTTGACATTTTCACCTAAAGTGCACAATCAGGCTGAAAACGCATTTAAAGCAATAAAAAGTTCATTTTGGCTCTCACACCTAAACTAAACGTTGTAGACTCAAAATTTTTGCTGTGTTTAGTGTATTCTAGCATCCTGAAGATGATTCCAGCATTAATTTCATTGTGCTTATTCTCATTTTGAAGATTTTGACATTTTCACCTTACGTGTACAATCAGGGGCTGAAAACGCGTTTAAAGCAATAAAAAGTTCATTTTGGCTCTCACACCTAAACTAAACGTTGTAGACTCAAAATTTTTGCTGTATTTAGTGTATTCTAGCATCCTGAAGATGATTCCAGCATTAATTTCATTGTGCTTATGCTCATTTTTAAGATTTTGACATTTTCACCTAAAGGGTACAATCTGGCTGAAAACGCATATAAAGCAATGTTGGGTCTGATATTACAGATCCCCTTAGTTACTGACCGTGCACCAAGGAAAAAGGAGGCAGAAGCTGTTGCTTTGTTTTATTGCAACCGCGGCTGGGAGAGGAGAGGAGACGCAAGACCCTAACTCACGTTCGGCTCCTTCCGACTCTCTCTCCTCCCCCGGCCACCTCGTCGCTTTTATTACAGTTAAGTTTCAGTTTCGTTTCATACGTCATGGAAAAATACAAAACATTAGAGAAAGTTGAGCGGCGCCTCTAAACGACAGTTGATAATATAAAAACACAAAAATATATACAGGATATTCTTTAAAATACACATAATGTTAAGACTACTGTTTTAAGCAACTTCACATTCCCTCCTGTTGTGGATTTAAAAGGATATCAGTAAATACTAAAACAATTAAGTTTTCTCAGTATTACTTCATTAATAGATTCACAACATTTGAACCATTCTCAGGAAATGGCGAAAACCCTTAACTTAAAGGGAAAAATTCCATAACTCCCCCACCGCACGGTGACGAGAACCTCTTGGTCTGAGAATGGAACTGAATTTGAAGTTAGGAAAACACAATAAGATGAGGGTCACACTTTTGTGTCGGTCTCCACAGTGTCAACATAATCCTCTACGCGTAGTAAGTTATATTGATACATCTGGGCCACGAACATACGGGCGACTAATCTCTTAGACATTGGGACAATACAGCAAGAACAAATAACACATAATAAGATAAACATTATAATGATCAAAGTCCAAACAATGTCTGAAAAAGGGTCATCTTCTCCTTTGTTTCTTCTTCTTTTTGACAAGAATCCGGGGGTAATCCCTTATCTGAGTTCGGTGACCTTTTTGCAGTGACTCTGGTGGATCCACGTCTCTCTCTCAGCGATTTTGAGAGCGGTGGGTGTGGTCAGGAGAACAACGAATGGGCCGTCCCAGCGTGGGCTCGACCATGTTTTCCTTTTTATCACCTTCACCAACACCAGGTCACCCGGGGTCACCGTTTCCTGTGCAGGAGGAAGAGAGGTAGAGGGCAGATCATTTGCTCTTGACACAGTCCGTTCTTTAAACAAGTCACATAACCATTTAGTCAGTGGATCTGCCTCTCCTGTTTTGTCTGACCATGGCTGATTTTCCCATAAGGGGAGCACAAAGGGTCTGCCTGTTACTGCCTCAAAGGGCGTGATCCCTTGTGGGTTTGGCGTTATTCTCATGTAAGTTTTTACTAGAGATAAACACTCAGGCCATGGTTTTTTGGTTTCTTCCATGGTCTTTTTGAGTCTTAGTTTAATAGTACCGTTGGTCCGTTCAACTAAGCCTGCGCTCTGTGGGTGATATGCACAATGATTTTTTAGGGTGATCCCTAAGTGAACGGCCATATTGTCAACGATGGTATTTACAAAATGGCTACCGTTATCACTCCACAAGACTCGTGGAATGCCATGTTCTGGTATTATGTGTTTACAAATAGCTTTAGCTACTGTGAGGGCGTTTGGATGTTTTGAAGGAACAAGTTCAACCCATTTAGTTAGTGAGTCTACTAACACTAAACAGTACTTGTGCTGACCACTTCTGTGTAGTTCAATAAAGTCCATGTGTTAAACTTTAAATGGGTAGGAGCCCACTGGGCATTTCCCTCTCTGTGGTCTTAAGTTTCCCTGAGCATTGTGACGACAACACACCATACATGACCTACAAAAAGTTTTAAAATAGGTTTGTAAGCCCTGTGGTATTGTCATTGTCTGTTCTACCATAGATACCATCCCTCCTGTTGAGACATGGGACTTGCCATGACTCAATGTGGCTACTGCGTGGAACAGACTGCGGGGGATGACTGGTCGGTCTTCTTTGTGGTAGAGGCCTTCTGGGGTGAGTTCAATGTTCATCATTTTCCATAGTGTTTTTTCTTTGTCTGGAGCGTTGTTTTGCATGTCAATTAGTACTTGTTTTGGAATGTTGTTGTGTTTTTGTGTTTCTTTGTGGTTGGCGAGCATGACGATCTTTGTTTTGTCTTGGCCTGCTTGTTTGGCTGCCAAATCTGCTTTTGCATTTCCTACAGAAACGGCGTCTTTTGCTGAGGTGTGAGCTTTGCATTTGCATACTGCTATTTTGGAGGGTAGCAGTACAGCGGCCAAAAGGTCAGTGAGTAATTTGGCGTGTTGAACAGGTTTTCCTGTTGATGTTTTCATTCCTCGTCGAGCCCACATGGCGGCAAAGATGTGCAATGTCGAGTGGGCATATTGGCTGTTGGTCCAAATTGTTACTGCTTTGTCTTTGAATAATTTACATGCTTCTGTTAGCGCGATGAGTTCTGCTGCTTGTGCTGACAGATTTCCTATTAATCGTCCGCTCTTCAGTGTCTTTTGTTGTGTGACCACTGCATAGCCTGTGTTGGTGTTGCCTAGTTCATCTTTGCTTGAGGAACCATCTACAAACACTGCTTCTCCTTCTTGTAAGGGTGTGTCTAACAAATCTCTTCTTGGTTTGCAGATTTCCTCGGTGGCTTCTGTGCAACTGTGTGGTGTCCCATCTGTCTCCACTGGGAGGAGACTTGCAGGATTGAGAGTGCTGCATCTCTTAATGGTAAGATGGGGTTGGGACAACAGTACAGCTGTTAGGCCAAGATGTCTTGCTGGTGAGAGAAATGACATCTTTGTTTGAGTCAAAAGAACATCTACTGAGTGTGTTACTAGTAGAGTGGTGGGATGGAACAACACCAATTCGGCGGATGCTTGGACAGCCATTGCTGCGGCACACACTGCTTGGACACACTGGGGCAGGGCTCTGGCGACAGCATCAAGTTTCTTTGAGTAGTAGGCCACTGGTCACATTTGTGTACCATGTTGTTGGAGTAGGACGGATGTCATGAATCCGTCTTTGCAGTCCACTGTTTGGGTAAACAGTTTCTTGTAGTCGGGTAGGCCCAAAGGGCCTGTGCTTGTGATGGTCTGTTTTATCTGATTGAACTTGTCATTAGCTATTTTCGTCCATGTGATGGGATCGGCCAGGGCGATGTCTTCTTGGTAAATTAAATCCACCAGTGGTTGCGTTATTTCGGCGAAGTCCAGAACCCATAGACGGCAAAAGTTCACTAGGCCTAGGAAGGCCATCATCTGTCTTTTGGTCTTTGGTTTGGGGGCATCAAGGATAGCTTGTTTCCGATCAGAGGTTAGTTTTCTTCCTTCTGCCGATATGATGTGACCTAAGAAAACTACTTCGGTCTGAGTCCACTGTAGTTTGGTCAGTGAGGCTTTGTTTCCTGTCTTTGCCAGGTGTTGACACAGTTTCACTGCTTCTTCTTGATTTTCTTCTTTGGTTGGACTGGCGATGAGAATGTCATCTACGTAAATCAAGATTTGAGTGGTTTCACTGTGTTCATGGAGGCTCAGACAGTTGTTGATTTCTTGAGAGAAAATGGTGGGGCTCTCTGCATAGCCTTGGGGTAGTCTCGTATAGGTGTACTTCTTTTGATTAAAGGTGAAACCAAACCAATGACGGGCGGACTCGTGCAATGGGATGGAAAAGAAGGCGTTGCTTAGATCAATTACTGTGAACCATTTCTGTTCTGGCTTCAGCGCATTGAGTAGAGTGTGGGGGTCGGGGACGCAGGGGGCTCTCTGTTTTACTGCCTGATTTACGGCTCTTAAGTCGTGGACCATTCGCCAGGTCGTGGTGTCTGCTTTCTTTACTGGAAAGATTGGAGTGTTACAAGTTACCTTGGGGGCTTCTATGAGCACTCCAGCTTTTACCATGTTCATGATTACTGGTGTGATTCCTTCTTTGGCATCAGGTTTGAGTGGGTATTGATTGATTCGTGGGCGATAGTTTGTTCTTGGTTCAATTGTTACTTCTGTGGCTGTGGTCATTAGGCCCACATCGGTTTTTGACGCTGACCACAGCTGAGGTGGTATTTGATCCATGGCGTCTTTTAGTGCCAGGATCGTGGTTTCCTCCGGATGTCATGTACTTAGGTGGGTGCTGGGGACAAATGTTGTCACCCAGTTTAGTTTTTTCCTCCAGACCACGTTTCCTGATGACATGATGCGTTTAAATCTTCCATCTTGACATGGGGTCCACGGAAGTCGTTGTTCGGACCATGTTACATCTCTTATTTTTGATCCTATGTCTTTCCATCTCCAGCCTGTTGGTTTTGCCAGTGAAATGTGGAAGGGAATGCCAACGCCTTCATATGTGGTTAATGCATATATGTAATCTGGAAAGATTACTGTGGCTGCCATCCATCCTGCCTGTTCGTCCCAAATTAGGTCCTTTATTTGGGCCCGCATGGTTGTCAATCGGGACCATTGATCAAAGAAGTCTCTGTCCTCTTTGTTCGGGGCGAAGCGGATGGTGGAGTGAAGTGGGTACGTGGTTTGGGGCACCCAATTTGAATTTGGTAGGATTTGTTCTGGCATCTGTTGCAGATTGTTTGTTACTGATATTGGAACTTTTTGGATCGGATCCAGACTGTAGAATGGGCGTGGTTTGTCTTTTCCTTCTAGTACTAACATCTGCATTGGTGTTTCTTGTCCTCTTTTTGTCACGACCATGCTGGAGCCTTCGACCATTAATACAAGGCTCATGGCTTTTATCAAATCTCGTCCGATGAGGTTTTCAGGACAACGAGGCACGTAAACGAAAGTTTGATCTGGGTATTCTGTTCCGTCTTCATCAATAATGGTCAGTGGTTCGGTAAAGTAATGGATGGCTGGTCTACCTCCCACTCCTATGACCATTATTGTGCTTTTTGACAATTTGACACCTGTTGGTAGATCAGTGATCACGGAGGATTGTGCTCCTGAATCCACAATGAATTTCAATGTTGTCGTAAATGGCCCTAAGCCTAGTTTTCTTAGATCAATAGAGGACATCTGGCTAAACAGGACTGTCAGGTCAAGCACCTCGACGATCGTTCTGGTGTCATCAGGGTTTTCATCACTTGACCTTTCCTGCTCGCGTCATTCGGTTGGATCCCAGTGGTCAGATTTTGGGGTCTCAATTTTTTGTTTGGAGCGGCAATCTCGGGCAAAGTGGCCGTACTTGCCACAATTGTAGCACACATCCTGTCTGGTGGCTGGTCGGCCTCTTCCTCTTCCGCGTCCACGTCCTCTACCCCGATTGGGTTGGTTTTGGTAGTAAATTGGTCCAGAAGGTGGAGGAGAGGCATGTTGAAAAAATGTGTGCATGGCATTGAAGACTGATGATTGCGCTTTTTGTCTTTTTAGGTCTTCAGCGTGTGAGGCCCAAGCTACGAGATCATTCACCGGGGCAGTTCTCCAGGTGTGGTAATGTTTCTTGATAAAATTGACTGTACCGTCCACTAGTCCATCCAGGAATGTTGCCCGCAGTAATGTTTGGTATGTGCTTTGTGCCTCAGTGCTTTCTTCGATGCCACCATGTAGTTTCAGTACGTCTTGGAGGCGGTCCACATATTTTTGTGCGCTTTCTTCAGGTTCTTGGCGGCATTGGCGGACTTTAGTTAAATCAGGTGGTTTCTTGAACACTGCGATGGCTCTTTCTAAAAGAGTATTTAGGGCGTTGTCTAGTTCTTGGCCTGGTTGGTAGACTTGGCCTCGTTGGTTGGCTGGAGCAAAGGCTCCTTGGAATCTTCCAACTCGATGTCCTGCGGTCAGACGTAGGACGCTTAGTAATTCATTGCCATTGAGGTGATAGGATCCATGTAGTTCTCTAATTGCAGCTGCCCATTTTTCAACGTTGTCTTCAATGGGAGGAACTGATGCGCATGCGGCTACTTTTTCTTCTTCGGTCCATGGGCGATAGAGCAGCAAGGTCTGTGGATGAGCAGGTTGACCAGGATTTGGCATTCCATAAGCTGGGTTGGCTACAGCTACCATGGGATATGCTGCCACCTGCTGAATGTCTGGGTATAATTTTGTTGTTGCAGCCAGGACGTCTGCTGTTGGTTTGTTTGATCTTGTACGGCTTCCAATAGGAGGGGAGGCTCCGTCCCCAAAACTCGTGGAGGTGGAATTTGGGGAGGAGGTAGACGGGGTAGGCGGTTCCCGCTGTTGGTTGACGTTTACTTCCTCTTCTGGATCATTTTGCTGTCGCACTTCAGCCGGTGCATTTCCGTTGTCTCTTCGTCTGGCGCCGGTTTCTTCCGTTGGTCTTATCTTCATCTGATACATTTTTCTTTCTGTCTTTTCCTTTTTTCTTTTCTCACTTTCCAAAATGCTTTCTGCCCTCATTTTACACTGTTTTATCCACACTTCAACAGCACGTAGTTGTGCTTCCAATTTTTCTACATTCTTTCCCTTTTTAATCTTCTTTGCTCTTTTCTCCACTAAACTTTTCTTAACTTCCTCTTTGTTCCTGACATCTCTCAAAGACGGGTTAAAATCATACTTGGTCACCCAGGATTCCAGATACTTGCACGCATTAGCGTCAAAGCTTGCAATAAATTTAACATCCTGGTGTTGTTCTATTTCTTTTCTCAATGACTGGCCCATTGTATCTATTGCCGAGCGGGCAGCAGTTACTCCCTTTTTTCCTTATCTCATAAACACGCACAAAATACACACACACAAAAAAACACACGCACACAAACACACACACACAAAAACTCACACACAAATACACACACACAAAAACTCACACACAAACACACACACTTAGTCTTTTCTGTGGTGCACCACTTTCTAATTTAAAACCATGATTTGTGTTTTAGGCGATTATTTTTAATCGCAGTCAGTTCTGTTCTGACCTAATAAATCTTAGTTATATTGAACACAGATATTTTGGTAACTAATGAGTGGGGAGGTGTAAATTATTACGTATTTACGGCAACGTTTAATTTCCTCTACCCGGGCACCCGAAAACGACACTTTTTTTTAACAAGTTAAAAACTAGTCAATAAAAGTATTTTGGATCTCATCTAATAAAACCGTGATCCCTTTGATGCCCGGATCATGTATACCATGGGTTTTTTTTCTCTTCTTCACGGGCCAACGCCCAAGCGCTTCTCTTTTACTCCCCACTTTTCTATTTTTCTCTTACTTCTTCAGTATATTTAGTGTTCCTTTTTCAAACTTCTGTGTAAATCGTGATAATTAAACAGCATAATACCTGTTAGTCCTCGGTGCCGGTCTGGTTCGCAGGACCCGGTGTCCGGGCGAACGGCCGTGGCCGGAGCGACGAGACCCGTCACGCAAGGGGAGACGCTGTCGACAGATTCTCGGTGTCCTCGGTTCGGCGGCGGTCGTCCGTCCAGATGCAGGTCCCAGGTTTCGGCACCAATTAAATGTTGGGTCTGATATTACAGATCCCCTTAGTTACTGACCGTGCACCAAGGAAAAAGGAGGCAGAAGCTGTTGCTTTGTTTTATTGCAACCGCGGCTGGGAGAGGAGAGGAGACGCAAGACCCTAACTCACGTTCGGCTCCTTCCGACTCTCTCTCCTCCCCCGGCCACCTCGTCGCTTTTATTACAGTTAAGTTTCAGTTTCGTTTCATACGTCATGGAAAAATACAAAACATTAGAGAAAGTTGAGCGGCGCCTCTAAACGACAGTTGATAATATAAAAACACAAAAATATATACAGGATATTCTTTAAAATACACATAATGTTAAGACTACTGTTTTAAGCAACTTCACAAGCAATAAAAAGTTCATTTTGGCACTCACACCTAAACTAAACGTTGTAGACTCAAGATTTTTGCTGTATTTAGTGTATTCTAGCATCTTGAAGATGATTCCAGCATTAATTTCATTGTGCTTATGCTCATTTTGAAGATTTTGACATTTTCACCTAAAGTGCATAATCAGGCTGAAAACGCATTTAAAGCAATAAAAAGTTCATTTTGGCTCTCACACCTAAAATAAACGTTGTAGACTCAAAATTTTTGCTGTACTTAGTGTATTCTAGCATCCTGAAGATGATTCCAGCATTAATTTCATTGTGCTTATGCTCATTTTGAAGATTTTGACATTTTCACCTTAAGTGTACAATCAGGGGCTGAAAACGCGTTTAAAGCAATAAAAAGTTCATTTTGGCTCTCACACCTAAACTAAACGTTGTAGACTCAAAATTTTTGCTGTATTTAGTGTATTCTAGCATCCTGAAGATTCCAGCATTAATTTCATTGTGCTTATGCTCATTTTTAAGATTTTGACATTTTCACCTAAAGTGCACAATCAGGCTGAAAACGCATTTAAAGCAATAAAAAGTTCATTTTGGCTCTCACACCTAAACTAAACTTTGTAGACTCAAAATTTTGGCTGTATTTAGTGTATTCTAGCATCCTGAAGATGATTCCAGCATTAATTTCATTGTGCTTATGCTCATTTTTAAGATTTTGACATTTTCACCTTAAGTGTACAATCAGGTGCTGAAAACGCGTTTAAAGCAATAAAAAGTTCATTTTGGCTCTCACACCTAAACTAAACGTTGTAGACTCAAAATTTTTGCTGTATTTAGTATTCTAGCATCCTGAAGATTATTCCAGCATTAATTTCATTGTGCTTATGCTCATTTTGAAGATTTTGACATTTTCACCTTAAGTGTACAATCAGGGGCTGAAAACGCGTTTAAAGCAATAAAAAGTTCATTTTGGCTCTCACACCTAAAATAAACGTTGTAGACTCAAAATTTTTGCTGTATTTAGTGTATTCTAGCATCCTGAAGATGATTCCAGCATTAATTTCACTGTGCTTATGCTCATTTTTAAGATTTTGACATTTTCACCTAAAGGGTACAATCTGGCTGAAAACGCATATAAAGCAACAAAAAGTTCATTTTGGCACTCACACCTAAACTAAACGTTGTAGACTCAAAATTTTTGCTGTATTTAGTGTATTCTAGCATCTTGAAGATGATCCCAGCATTAATTTCATTGTGCTTATGCTCATTTTGAAGATTTTGACATTTTCACCTAAAGTGCACAATCAGGCTGAAAACGCATTTAAAGCAATAAAAAGTTCATTTTGGCTCTCACACCTAAACTAAACTTTGTAGACTCAAAATTTTGGCTGTATTTAGTGTATTCTAGCATCCTGAAGATGATTCCAGCATTAATTTCATTGTGCTTATGCTCATTTTTAAGATTTTGACATTTTCACCTTAAGTGTACAATCAGGTGCTGAAAACGCGTTTAAAGCAATAAAAAGTTCATTTTGGCTCTCACACCTAAACTAAACGTTGTAGACTCAAAATTTTTGCTGTATTTAGTATTCTAGCATCCTGAAGATTATTCCAGCATTAATTTCATTGTGCTTATGCTCATTTTGAAGATTTTGACATTTTCACCTTAAGTGTACAATCAGGGGCTGAAAACGCGTTTAAAGCAATAAAAAGTTCATTTTGGCTCTCACACCTAAAATAAACGTTGTAGACTCAAAATTTTTGCTGTATTTAGTGTATTCTAGCATCCTGAAGATGATTCCAGCATTAATTTCACTGTGCTTATGCTCATTTTTAAGATTTTGACATTTTCACCTAAAGGGTACAATCTGGCTGAAAACGCATATAAAGCAACAAAAAGTTCATTTTGGCACTCACACCTAAACTAAACGTTGTAGACTCAAAATTTTTGCTGTATTTAGTGTATTCTAGCATCTTGAAGATGATTCCAGCATTAATTTCATTGTGCTTATGCTCATTTTGAAGATTTTGACATTTTCACCTAAAGTGCATAATCAGGCTGAAAACGCATTTAAAGCAATAAAAAGTTCATTTTGGCTCTCACACCTAAAATAAACGTTGTAGACTCAAAAATTTTGCTGTACTTAGTGTATTCTAGCATCCTGAAGATGATTCCAGCATTAATTTCATTGTGCTTATGCTCATTTTTGAAGATTTTGACATTTTCACCTTAAGTGTACAATCAGGGGCTGAAAACGCATTTAAAGCAATAAAAAGTTCATTTTGGCTCTCACACCTAAACTAAACGTTGTAGACTCAAAATTTTTGCTGTATTTAGTGTATTCTAGCATCCTGAAGATGATTCCAGCATTAATTTCATCGTGCTTATGCTCATTTTTAAGATTTTGACATTTTCACCTAAAGTGCACAATCAGGCTGAAAACGCATTTAAAGCAATAAAAAGTTCATTTTGGCTCCCACACCTAAACTAAACGTTGTAGACTCAAAATTTTTGCTGTATTTAGTGTATTCTAGCATCCTGAAGATGATTCCAGCATTAATTCCATTGTGCTTATGCTCATTTTGAAGATTTTGACATTTTCACCTTACGTGTACAATCAGGGACTTAAAACGCGTTTAAAGCAATAAAAAGTTAATTTTGGCTCTCACACCTAAACTATACGTTGTAGACTCAAAATTTTTGCTGTATTTAGTGTATTCTAGCATCTTGAAGATGATTCCAGCATTAATTTCATTGTGCGTATGCTCATTTTGAAGATTTTGACATTTTCACCTAAAGTGCACAATCAGGCTGAAAACGCATTTAAAGCCATAAAAAGTTCATTTTGGCTCTCACACCTAAACTAAACGTTGTAGACTCAAAATTTTTTGCTGTATTTAGTGTATTCTAGCATCCTGAAGATGATTCCAGCATTAATTTCATTGTGCTTATGCTCATTTGAAGATTTTGACATTTTCACCTTACGTGTACAATCAGGGGCTGAAAACGCGTTTAAAGCAATAAAAAGTTCATTTTGGCTCTCACACCTAAACTAAACGTTGTAGACTCAAAATTTTTGCTGTATTTAGTGTATTCTAGCATCCTGAAGATGATTACTGCATTAATTTCATCGTGCTTATGCTCATTTTGAAGATTTTGACATTTTCACCTAAAGTGCACAATCAGGCTGAAAACGCATTTAAAGCAATAAAAAGTTCATTTTGGCTCTCACACCTAAACTAAACGTTGTAGACTCAAAATTTTTGCTGTATTTAGTGTATTTTATCATCCTGAAGATGATTCCAGCATTAATTTCATTGTGCTTATGCTCATTTTTAAGATTTTGACATTTTCACCTAAAGTGCACAATCAGGCTGAAAACGCATTTAAAGCAATAAAAAGTTCATTTTGGCTCTCACACCTAAACTAAACGTTGTAGACTCAAAATTTTTGCTGTATTTAGTGTATTCTAGCATCCTGAAGATGATTCCAGCATTAATTTCATTGTGCTTATGCTCATTTTGAATATTTTGACATTTTCACCTAAAGTGCACAATCAGGCTGAAAACGCATTTAAAGCAATAAAAAGTTCATTTTGGCTCTCACACCTAAACTGAACGTTGTAGACTCAACATTTTTGCTGTATTTAGTGTATTTTAGCATCCTGAAGATGATTCCAGCATTAATTTCATTGTGCTTATGCTCATTTTGAAGATTTTGACATTTTCACCTTAAGTGTACAATCAGGGGCTGAAAACGCGTTTAAAGCAATAAAAAGTTCATTTTGGCTATCACACCTAAACTAAACGTTGAATACTCAAAATTTTTGTTGTATTTAGTGTATTCTAGCATCCTGAAGATGATTACTGCATTAATTTCATCGTGCTTATGCTCATTTTTAAGATTTTGACATTTTCACCTAAAGGGTACAATCTGGCTGAAAACGCATATAAAGCAATAAAAAGTTCATTTTGGCACTCACACCTAAACTAAACGTTGTAGACTCAAAATTTTTGCTGTATTTAGTGTATTCTAGCATCTTGAAGATGATTCCAGCATTAATTTCATTGTGCTTATGCTCATTTTGAAGATTTTGACATTTTCACCTAAAGTGCACAATCAGGCTGAAAACGCTTTTAAAGCAATAAAAAGTTGATTTTGGCTCTCACACCTAAAATAAACGTTGTAGACTCAAAATTTTTGCTGTACTTAGTGTATTCTAGCATCCTGAAGATGATTCCAGCATTAATTTCATTGTGCTTATGCTCATTTTTGAAGATTTTGACATTTTCACCTTAAGTGTACAATCAGGGGCTGAAAACGCATTTAAAGCAATAAAAAGTTCATTTTGGCTCTCACACCTAAACTGAACGTTGTAGACTCAACATTTTTGCTGTATTTAGTGTATTTTAGCATCCTGAAGATGATTCCAGCATTAATTTCATTGTGCTTATGCTCATTTTGAAGATTTTGACATTTTCACCTTAAGTGTACAATCAGGGGCTGAAAACGCGTTTAAAGCAATAAAAAGTTCATTTTGGCTATCACACCTAAACTAAACGTTGAATACTCAAAATTTTTGTTGTATTTAGTGTATTCTAGCATCCTGAAGATGATTACTGCATTAATTTCATCGTGCTTATGCTCATTTTGAAGATTTTGACATTTTCACCTAAAGTGCACAATCAGGCTGAAAACGCATTTAAAGCAATAAAAAGTTCATTTTGGCTCTCACACCTAAAATAAACGTTGTAGACTCAAAATTTTTGCTGTATTTAGTGTATTCTAGCATCCTGAAGATGATTCCAGCATTAATTTCATTGTGCTTATGCTCATTTTTGAAGATTTTGACATTTTCACCTAAAGTGCACAATCAGGCTGAAAACGCATTTAAAGCAATAAAAAGTTCATTTTGGCTCTCACACCTAAACTAAACGTTGTAGACTCAAAATTTTTGCTGTATTTAGTGTATTCTAGCATCCTGAAGATGATTCCAGCATTAATTTCATTGTGCTTATGCTCATTTTTAAGATTTTGACATTTTCACCTTAAGTGTACAATCAGGTGCTGAAAACGCGTTTAAAGCAATAAAAAGTTCATTTTGGCTCTCACACCTAAACTAAACGTTGTAGACTCAAAATTTTTGCTGTATTTAGTGTATTCTAGCATCCTGAAGATGATTGCAGCATTAATTTCATTGTGCTTATGCTCATTTTTAAGATTTTGACATTTTCACCTAAAGTGCACAATCAGGCTGAAAACGCATTTAAAGCAATAAAAAGTTCATTTTGGCTCTCACACCTAAACTAAACGTTGTAGACTCAAAATTTTTGCTGTGTTTAGTGTATTCTAGCATCCTGAAGATGATTCCAGCATTAATTTCATTGTGCTTATTCTCATTTTGAAGATTTTGACATTTTCACCTTACGTGTACAATCAGGGGCTGAAAACGCGTTTAAAGCAATAAAAAGTTCATTTTGGCTCTCACACCTAAACTAAACGTTGTAGACTCAAAATTTTTGCTGTATTTAGTGTATTCTAGCATCCTGAAGATGATTCCAGCATTAATTTCATTGTGCTTATGCTCATTTTTAAGATTTTGACATTTTCACCTAAAGGGTACAATCTGGCTGAAAACGCATATAAAGCAATAAAAAGTTCATTTTGGCACTCACACCTAAACTAAACGTTGTAGACTCAAAATTTTTGCTGTATTTAGTGTATTCTAGCATCTTGAAGATGATTCCAGCATTAATTTCATTGTGCTTATGCTCATTTTGAAGATTTTGACATTTTCACCTAAAGTGCACAATCAGGCTGAAAACGCATTTAAAGCAATAAAAAGTTGATTTTGGCTCTCACACCTAAAATAAACGTTGTAGACTCAAAATTTTTGCTGTACTTAGTGTATTCTAGCATCCTGAAGATGATTCCAGCATTAATTTCATTGTGCTTATGCTCATTTTTGAAGATTTTGACATTTTCACCTTAAGTGTACAATCAGGGGCTGAAAACGCATTTAAAGCAATAAAAAGTTCATTTTGGCTCTCACACCTAAACTAAACGTTGTAGACTCAAAATTTTTGCTGTATTTAGTGTATTCTAGCATCCTGAAGATGATTCCAGCATTAATTTCATTGTGCTTATGCTCATTTTTAAGATTTTGACATTTTCACCTAAAGTGCACAATCAGGCTGAAAACGCATTTAAAGCAATAAAAAGTTCATTTTGGCTCCCACACCTAAACTAAACGTTGTAGACTCAAAATTTTTGCTGTATTTAGTGTATTCTAGCATCCTGAAGATGATTCCAGCATTAATTTCATTGTGCTTATGCTCATTTTGAAGATTTTGACATTTTCACCTTACGTGTACAATCAGGGGCTTAAAACGCGTTTAAAGCAATAAAAAGTTCATTTTGGCTCTCACACCTAAACTATACGTTGTAGACTCAAAATTTTTGCTGTATTTAGTGTATTCTAGCATCTTGAAGATGATTCCAGCATTAATTTCATTGTGCGTATGCTCATTTTGAAGATTTTGACATTTTCACCTTAAGTGCACAATCAGGCTGAAAACGCATTTAAAGCCATAAAAAGTTCATTTTGGCTCTCACACCTAAACTAAACGTTGTAGACTCAAAATTTTTGCTGTATTTAGTGTACTCTAGCATCCTGAAGATGATTCCAGCATTAATTTCATTGTGCTTATGCTCATTTTGAAGATTTTGACATTTTCACCTAAAGTGCACAATCAGGCTGAAAACGCGTTCAAAGCAATAAAAAGTTCATTTTGGCTCTCACACCTAAACTAAACGTTGTAGACTCAAAATGTTTGCTGTATTTAGTATTCTAGCATCCTGAAGATTATTCCAGCATTAATTTCATTGTGCTTATGCTCATTTTGAAGATTTTGACATTTTCACCTTAAGTGTACAATCAGGGGCTGAAAACGCGTTTAAAGCAATAAAAAGTTCATTTTGGCTCTCACACCTAAACTAAACGTTGTAGACTCAAAATTTTTGCTGTATTTAGTGTATTCTAGCATCCTGAAGATGATTCCAGCATTAATTTCATTGTGCTTATGCTCATTTTGAAGATTTTGACATTTTCACCTTAAGTGTACAATCAGGGGCTGAAAACGCGTTTAAAGCAATAAAAAGTTCATTTTGGCTATCACACCTAAACTAAACGTTGAATACTCAAAATTTTTGTTGTATTTAGTGTATTCTAGCATCCTGAAGATGATTACTGCATTAATTTCATCGTGCTTATGCTCATTTTGAAGATTTTGACATTTTCACCTAAAGTGCACAATCAGGCTGAAAACGCATTTAAAGCAATAAAAAGTTCATTTTGGCTCTCACACCTAAAATAAACGTTGTAGACTCAAAATTTTTGCTGTATTTAGTGTATTCTAGCATCCTGAAGATGATTCCAGCATTAATTTCATTGTGCTTATGCTCATTTTTAAGATTTTGACATTTTCACCTAAAGTGCACAATCAGGCTGAAAACGCATTTAAAGCAATAAAAAGTTCATTTTGGCTCTCACACCTAAACTAAACGTTGTAGACTCAAAATTTTTGCTGTATTTAGTGTATTCTAGCATCCTGAAGATGATTCCAGCATTAATTTCATTGTGCTTATGCTCATTTTTAAGATTTTGACATTTTCACCTTAAGTGTACAATCAGGTGCTGAAAACGCGTTTAAAGCAATAAAAAGTTCATTTTGGCTCTCACACCTAAACTAAACGTTGTAGACTCAAAATTTTTGCTGTATTTAGTGTATTCTAGCATCCTGAAGATGATTGCAGCATTAATTTCATTGTGCTTATGCTCATTTTTAAGATTTTGACATTTTCACCTAAAGTGCACAATCAGGCTGAAAACGCATTTAAAGCAATAAAAAGTTCATTTTGGCTCTCACACCTAAACTAAACGTTGTAGACTCAAAATTTTTGCTGTGTTTAGTGTATTCTAGCATCCTGAAGATGATTCCAGCATTAATTTCATTGTGCTTATTCTCATTTTGAAGATTTTGACATTTTCACCTTACGTGTACAATCAGGGGCTGAAAACGCGTTTAAAGCAATAAAAAGTTCATTTTGGCTCTCACACCTAAACTAAACGTTGTAGACTCAAAATTTTTGCTGTATTTAGTGTATTCTAGCATCCTGAAGATGATTCCAGCATTAATTTCATTGTGCTTATGCTCATTTTTAAGATTTTGACATTTTCACCTAAAGGGTACAATCTGGCTGAAAACGCATATAAAGCAATAAAAAGTTCATTTTGGCACTCACACCTAAACTAAACGTTGTAGACTCAAAATTTTTGCTGTATTTAGTGTATTCTAGCATCTTGAAGATGATTCCAGCATTAATTTCATTGTGCTTATGCTCATTTTGAAGATTTTGACATTTTCACCTAAAGTGCACAATCAGGCTGAAAACGCATTTAAAGCAATAAAAAGTTGATTTTGGCTCTCACACCTAAAATAAACGTTGTAGACTCAAAATTTTTGCTGTACTTAGTGTATTCTAGCATCCTGAAGATGATTCCAGCATTAATTTCATTGTGCTTATGCTCATTTTTGAAGATTTTGACATTTTCACCTTAAG
This sequence comes from Vanacampus margaritifer, assembly GCF_051991255.1. Classification (NCBI taxonomy): domain Eukaryota; kingdom Metazoa; phylum Chordata; class Actinopteri; order Syngnathiformes; family Syngnathidae; genus Vanacampus; species Vanacampus margaritifer. The sequence goes on from NC_135451.1 coordinate 770,876, forward strand.
TGTACAATCAGGGGCTGAAAACGCATTTAAAGCAATAAAAAGTTCATTTTGGCTCTCACACCTAAACTAAACGTTGTAGACTCAAAATTTTTGCTGTATTTAGTGTATTCTAGCATCCTGAAGATGATTCCAGCATTAATTTCATTGTGCTTATGCTCATTTTTAAGATTTTGACATTTTCACCTAAAGTGCACAATCAGGCTGAAAACGCATTTAAAGCAATAAAAAGTTCATTTTGGCTCCCACACCTAAACTAAACGTTGTAGACTCAAAATTTTTGCTGTATTTAGTGTATTCTAGCATCCTGAAGATGATTCCAGCATTAATTTCATTGTGCTTATGCTCATTTTGAAGATTTTGACATTTTCACCTTACGTGTACAATCAGGGGCTTAAAACGCGTTTAAAGCAATAAAAAGTTCATTTTGGCTCTCACACCTAAACTATACGTTGTAGACTCAAAATTTTTGCTGTATTTAGTGTATTCTAGCATCTTGAAGATGATTCCAGCATTAATTTCATTGTGCGTATGCTCATTTTGAAGATTTTGACATTTTCACCTTAAGTGCACAATCAGGCTGAAAACGCATTTAAAGCCATAAAAAGTTCATTTTGGCTCTCACACCTAAACTAAACGTTGTAGACTCAAAATTTTTGCTGTATTTAGTGTACTCTAGCATCCTGAAGATGATTCCAGCATTAATTTCATTGTGCTTATGCTCATTTTGAAGATTTTGACATTTTCACCTAAAGTGCACAATCAGGCTGAAAACGCGTTCAAAGCAATAAAAAGTTCATTTTGGCTGTCACAACTAAACTAAACGTTGTAGACTCAAAATTTTTGCTGTATTTGGTGTATTCTAGCATCCTGAAGATGATTCCAGCATTAATTTCATTGTGCTTATGCTCATTTTGAAGATTTTGACATTTTCACCTAAAGTGCACAATCAGGCTGAAAACGCATTTAAAGCAATAAAAAGTTCATTTTGGCTCTCACACCTAAACTAAACGTTGTAGACTCAAAATTTTTGCTGTATTTAGTATTCTAGCATCCTGAAGATTATTCCAGCATTAATTTCATTGTGCTTATGCTCATTTTGAAGATTTTGACATTTTCACCTTAAGTGTACAATCAGGGGCTGAAAACGCGTTTAAAGCAATAAAAAGTTCATTTTGGCTCTCACACCTAAACTAAACGTTGTAGACTCAAAATTTTTGCTGTATTTAGTGTATTCTAGCATCCTGAAGATGATTCCAGCATTAATTTCATTGTGCTTATGCTCATTTTGAAGATTTTGACATTTTCACCTAAAGTGCACAATCAGGCTGAAAACGCATTTAAAGCAATAAAAAGTTCATTTTGGCTCTCACACCTAAACTAAACGTTGTAGACTCAAAATTTTGGCTGTATTTAGTGTATTCTAGCATCCTGAAGATGATTCCAGCATTAATTTCATTGTGCTTATGCTCATTTTTAAGATTTTGACATTTTCACCTTAAGTGTACAATCAGGTGCTGAAAACGCGTTTAAAGCAATAAAAAGTTCATTTTGGCTCTCACACCTAAACTAAACGTTGTAGACTCAAAATTTTTGCTGTATTTAGTGTATTCTAGCATCCTGAAGATGATTGCAGCATTAATTTCATTGTGCTTATGCTAATTTTTAAGATTTTGACATTTTCACCTAAAGTGCACAATCAGGCTGAAAACGCATTTAAAGCAATAAAAAGTTCATTTTGGCTCTCACACCTAAACAAAACGTTGTAGACTCAAAATTTTTGCTGTATTTAGTGTATTCTAGCATCCCGAGGATTCCAGCATTAATTTCATTGTGCTTATGCTCATTTTTAAGATTTTGACGTTTTCACCTAAAGTGCACAATCTGGCTGAAAACGCATTTAAAGCAAAAAAAAGTTAATTTTGGCACTTACACCTAAACTAAACGTTGTAGACTCAAAATTCTTGCTGTATTTAGTGTATTCTAGCATCTTGAAGATGATTCCAGCATTAATTTCATTGTGCTTATGCTCATTTTGAAGATTTTGACATTTTCACCTAAAGTGCACAATCAGGCTGAAAACGCATTTAAAGCCATAAAAAGTTCATTTTGTCTCTCACACCTGAACTAAACGTTGTAGACTCAAAATTTTTGCTGTATTTGGTGTATTCTAGCATCCTGAAGATGATTCCAGCATTAATTTCATTGTGCTTATGCTCATTTTGAGGATTTTGACATTTTCACCTAAAGTGCACAATCAGGCTGAAAACGCATTTAAAGCAATAAAAAGTTCATTTTGGCTCTCACACCTAAACTAAACGTTGTAGACTCAAAATTGTTGCTGTATTTAGTGTATTCTAGCATCCTGAAGATTATTCCAGCATTAATTTCATTGTGCTTATGCTCATTTTGAAGATTTTGACATTTTCACCTTAAGTGTACAATCAGGGGCTGAAAACGCGTTTAAAGCAATAAAAAGTTCATTTTGGCTCTCACACCTAAACTAAACGTTGTAGACTCAAAATTTTTGCTGTATTTAGTGTATTGTAGCATCCTGAAGATGATTCCAGCATTAATTTCATTGTGCTTATGCTCATTTTGAAGATTTTGACATTTTCACCTAAAGTGCACAATCAGGCTGAAAACGCATTTAAAGCAATAAAAAGTTCATTTTGGCTCTCACACCTAAACTAAACGTTGTAGACTCAAAAATTTGGCTGTATTTAGTGTATTGTAGCATCCTGAAGATGATTCCAGCATTAATTTCATTGTGCTTATGCTCATTTTGAAGATTTTGACATTTTCACCTTAAGTGTACAATCAGGGGCTGAAAACGCGTTTAAAGCAATAAAAAGTTCATTTTGGCTCTCACACCTAAAGTAAACGTTGTAGACTCAAAATTTTTGCTGTATTTAGTGTATTCTAGCATCCTGAAGATTCCAGCATTAATTTCATTGTGCTTATGCTCATTTTTAAGATTTTGACATTTTCACCTAAAGTGCACAATCAGGCTGAAAACGCATTTAAAGCAATAAAAAGTTCATTTTGGCTCTCACACCTAAACTAAACGTTGTAGACTCAAAATTTTGGCTGTATTTAGTGTATTCTAGCATCCTGAAGATGATTCCAGCATTAATTTCATTGTGCTTATGCTCATTTTTAAGATTTTGACATTTTCACCTTAAGTGTACAATCAGGTGCTGAAAACGCGTTTAAAGCAATAAAAAGTTCATTTTGGCTCTCACACCTAAACTAAACGTTGTAGACTCAAAATTTTTGCTGTATTTAGTGTATTCTAGCATCCTGAAGATGATTCCAGCATTAATTTCACTGTGCGTATGCTCATTTTGAAGATTTTGACATTTTCACCTAAAGTGCACAATCAGGCTGAAAACGCATTTAAAGCCATAAAAAGTTCATTTTGGCTCTCACACCTAAACTAAACGTTGTAGACTCAAAATTTTTGCTGTATTTAGTGTATTCTAGCATCCTGAAGATGATTCCAGCATTAATTTCATTGTGCTTATGCTCATTTGAAGATTTTGACATTTTCACCTTACGTGTACAATCAGGGGCTGAAAACGCGTTTAAAGCAATAAAAAGTTCATTTTGGCTCTCACACCTAAACTAAACGTTGTAGACTCAAAATTTTTGCTGTATTTAGTGTATTCTAGCATCCTGAAGATGATTCCAGCATTAATTTCATTGTGCTTATGCTCATTTAGAAGATTTTGACATTTTCACCTTAAGTGTACAATCAGGGGCTGAAAACGCGTTTAAAGCAATAAAAAGTTCATTTTGGCTCTCACACCTAAACTAAACGTTGTAGACTCAAAATTTTTGCTGTATTTAGTGTATTCTAGCATCCTGAAGATGATTCCAGCATTAATTTCATTGTGCTTATGCTCATTTTGAAGATTTTGACATTTTCACCTAAAGTGCACAATCAGGCTGAAAACGCATTTAAAGCAATAAAAAGTTCATTTTGGCTCTCACACCTAAACTAAACGTTGTAGACTCAAAATTTTTGCTGTATTTCGTGTATTTTATCATCCTGAAGATGATTCCAGCATTAATTTCATTGTGCTTATGCTCATTTTTAAGATTTTGACATTTTCACCTAAAGTGCACAATCAGGCTGAAAACGCATTTAAAGCAATAAAAAGTTCATTTTGGCTCTCACACCTAAACTAAACGTTGTAGACTCAAAATTTTGGCTGTATTTAGTGTATTCTAGCATCCTGAAGATGATTCCAGCATTAATTTCATTGTGCTTATGCTCATTTTTAAGATTTTGACATTTTCACCTTACGTGTACAATCAGGTGCTGAAAACGCGTTTAAAGCAATAAAAAGTTCATTTTGGCTCTCACACCTAAACTAAACGTTGTAGACTCAAAATTTTTGCTGTATTTAGTGTATTCTAGCATCCTGAAGATGATTCCAGCATTAATTTCATTGTGCGTATGCTCATTTTGAAGATTTTGACATTTTCACCTAAAGTGCACAATCAGGCTGAAAACGCATTTAAAGCCATAAAAAGTTCATTTTGGCTCTCACACCTAAACTAAACGTTGTAGACTCAAAATTTTTGCTGTATTTAGTGTATTCTAGCATCCTGAAGATGATTCCAGCATTAATTTCATTGTGCTTATGCTCATTTAGAAGATTTTGACATTTTCACCTTAAGTGTACAATCAGGGGCTGAAAACGCGTTTAAAGCAATAAAAAGTTCATTTTGGCTCTCACACCTAAACTAAACGTTGTAGACTCAAAATTTTTGCTGTATTTAGTGTATTCTAGCATCCTGAAGATGATTCCAGCATTAATTTCATTGTGCTTATGCTCATTTTGAAGATTTTGACATTTTCACCTAAAGTGCACAATCAGGCTGAAAACGCATTTAAAGCAATAAAAAGTTCATTTTGGCTCTCACACCTAAACTAAACGTTGTAGACTCAAAATTTTTGCTGTATTTCGTGTATTTTATCATCCTGAAGATGATTCCAGCATTAATTTCATTGTGCTTATGCTCATTTTTAAGATTTTGACATTTTCACCTAAAGTGCACAATCAGGCTGAAAACGCATTTAAAGCAATAAAAAGTTCATTTTGGCTCTCACACCTAAACTAAACGTTGTAGACTCAAAATTTTTGCTGTATTTAGTGTATTCTAGCATCCTGAAGATGATTCCAGCATTAATTTCATTGTGCTTATGCTCATTTTGAATATTTTGACATTTTCACCTAAAGTGCACAATCAGGCTGAAAACGCATTTAAAGCAATAAAAAGTTCATTTTGGCTCTCACACCTAAACTGAACGTTGTAGACTCAACATTTTTGCTGTATTTAGTGTATTTTAGCATCCTGAAGATGATTCCAGCATTAATTTCATTGTGCTTATGCTCATTTTGAAGATTTTGACATTTTCACCTTAAGTGTACAATCAGGGGCTGAAAACGCGTTTAAAGCAATAAAAAGTTCATTTTGGCTATCACACCTAAACTAAACGTTGAATACTCAAAATTTTTGTTGTATTTAGTGTATTCTAGCATCCTGAAGATGATTCCAGCATTAATTTCATCGTGCTTATGCTCATTTTGAAGATTTTGACATTTTCACCTAAAGTGCACAATCAGGCTGAAAACGCATTTAAAGCAATAAAAAGTTCATTTTGGCTCTCACACCTAAACTAAACGTTGTAGACTCAAAATTTTTGCTGTGTTTAGTGTATTCTAGCATCCTGAAGATGATTCCAGCATTAATTTCATTGTGCTTATTCTCATTTTGAAGATTTTGACATTTTCACCTTACGTGTACAATCAGGGGCTGAAAACGCGTTTAAAACAATAAAAAGTTCATTTTGGCTCTCACACCTAAACTAAACGTTGTAGACTCAAAATTTTTGCTGTATTTAGTGTATTCTAGCATCCTGAAGATGATTCCAGCATTAATTTCATTGTGCTTATGCTCATTTTTAAGATTTTGACATTTTCACCTAAAGGGTACAATCTGGCTGAAAACGCATATAAAGCAATAAAAAGTTCATTTTGGCACTCACACCTAAACTAAACGTTGTAGACTCAAAATTTTTGCTGTATTTAGTGTATTCTAGCATCTTGAAGATGATTCCAGCATTAATTTCATTGTGCTTATGCTCATTTTGAAGATTTTGACATTTTCACCTAAAGTGCACAATCAGGCTGAAAACGCATTTAAAGCAATAAAAAGTTGATTTTGGCTCTCACACCTAAAATAAACGTTGTAGACTCAAAATTTTTGCTGTACTTAGTGTATTCTAGCATCCTGAAGATGATTCCAGCATTAATTTCATTGTGCTTATGCTCATTTTTGAAGATTTTGACATTTTCACCTTAAGTGTACAATCAGGGGCTGAAAACGCATTTAAAGCAATAAAAAGTTCATTTTGGCTCTCACACCTAAACTGAACGTTGTAGACTCAACATTTTTGCTGTATTTAGTGTATTTTAGCATCCTGAAGATGATTCCAGCATTAATTTCATTGTGCTTATGCTCATTTTGAAGATTTTGACATTTTCACCTTAAGTGTACAATCAGGGGCTGAAAACGCGTTTAAAGCAATAAAAAGTTCATTTTGGCTATCACACCTAAACTAAACGTTGAATACTCAAAATTTTTGTTGTATTTAGTGTATTCTAGCATCCTGAAGATGATTACTGCATTAATTTCATCGTGCTTATGCTCATTTTGAAGATTTTGACATTTTCACCTAAAGTGCACAATCAGGCTGAAAACGCATTTAAAGCAATAAAAAGTTCATTTTGGCTCTCACACCTAAAATAAACGTTGTAGACTCAAAATTTTTGCTGTATTTAGTGTATTCTAGCATCCTGAAGATGATTCCAGCATTAATTTCATTGTGCTTATGCTCATTTTTAAGATTTTGACATTTTCACCTAAAGTGCACAATCAGGCTGAAAACGCATTTAAAGCAATAAAAAGTTCATTTTGGCTCTCACACCTAAACTAAACGTTGTAGACTCAAAATTTTTGCTGTATTTAGTGTATTCTAGCATCCTGAAGATGATTCCAGCATTAATTTCATTGTGCTTATGCTCATTTTTAAGATTTTGACATTTTCACCTTAAGTGTACAATCAGGTGCTGAAAACGCGTTTAAAGCAATAAAAAGTTCATTTTGGCTCTCACACCTAAACTAAACGTTGTAGACTCAAAATTTTTGCTGTATTTAGTGTATTCTAGCATCCTGAAGATGATTGCAGCATTAATTTCATTGTGCTTATGCTCATTTTTAAGATTTTGACATTTTCACCTAAAGTGCACAATCAGGCTGAAAACGCATTTAAAGCAATAAAAAGTTCATTTTGGCTCTCACACCTAAACTAAACGTTGTAGACTCAAAATTTTTGCTGTGTTTAGTGTATTCTAGCATCCTGAAGATGATTCCAGCATTAATTTCATTGTGCTTATTCTCATTTTGAAGATTTTGACATTTTCACCTTACGTGTACAATCAGGGGCTGAAAACGCGTTTAAAGCAATAAAAAGTTCATTTTGGCTCTCACACCTAAACTAAACGTTGTAGACTCAAAATTTTTGCTGTATTTAGTGTATTCTAGCATCCTGAAGATGATTCCAGCATTAATTTCATTGTGCTTATGCTCATTTTTAAGATTTTGACATTTTCACCTAAAGGGTACAATCTGGCTGAAAACGCATATAAAGCAATAAAAAGTTCATTTTGGCACTCACACCTAAACTAAACGTTGTAGACTCAAAATTTTTGCTGTATTTAGTGTATTCTAGCATCTTGAAGATGATTCCAGCATTAATTTCATTGTGCTTATGCTCATTTTGAAGATTTTGACATTTTCACCTAAAGTGCACAATCAGGCTGAAAACGCATTTAAAGCAATAAAAAGTTGATTTTGGCTCTCACACCTAAAATAAACGTTGTAGACTCAAAATTTTTGCTGTACTTAGTGTATTCTAGCATCCTGAAGATGATTCCAGGATTAATTTCATTGTGCTTATGCTCATTTTTGAAGATTTTGACATTTTCACCTTAAGTGTACAATCAGGGGCTGAAAACGCATTTAAAGCAATAAAAAGTTCATTTTGGCTCTCACACCTAAACTAAACGTTGTAGACTCAAAATTTTTGCTGTATTTAGTGTATTCTAGCATCCTGAAGATGATTCCAGCATTAATTTCATTGTGCTTATGCTCATTTTTAAGATTTTGACATTTTCACCTAAAGTGCACAATCAGGCTGAAAACGCATTTAAAGCAATAAAAAGTTCATTTTGGCTCCCACACCTAAACTAAACGTTGTAGACTCAAAATTTTTGCTGTATTTAGTGTATTCTAGCATCCTGAAGATGATTCCAGCATTAATTTCATTGTGCTTATGCTCATTTTGAAGATTTTGACATTTTCACCTTACGTGTACAATCAGGGGCTTAAAACGCGTTTAAAGCAATAAAAAGTTAATTTTGGCTCTCACACCTAAACTATACGTTGTAGACTCAAAATTTTTGCTGTATTTAGTGTATTCTAGCATCTTGAAGATGATTCCAGCATTAATTTCATTGTGCGTATGCTCATTTTGAAGATTTTGACATTTTCACCTTAAGTGCACAATCAGGCTGAAAACGCATTTAAAGCCATAAAAAGTTCATTTTGGCTCTCACACCTAAACTAAACGTTGTAGACTCAAAATTTTTGCTGTATTTAGTGTATTCTAGCATCCTGAAGATGATTCCAGCATTAATTTCATTGTGCTTATGCTCATTTTGAAGATTTTGACATTTTCACCTAAAGTGCACAATCAGGCTGAAAACGCATTTAAAGCAATAAAAAGTTCATTTTGGCTCTCACACCTAAAATAAACGTTGTAGACTCAAAATTTTTGCTGTATTTAGTGTATTCTATCATCCTGAAGATGATTCCAGCATTAATTTCATTGTGCTTATGCTCATTTTTAAGATTTTGACATTTTCACCTAAAGTGCACAATCAGGCTGAAAACGCATTTAAAGCAATAAAAAGTTCATTTTGGCTCTCACACCTAAACTAAACGTTGTAGACTCAAAATTTTTGCTGTATTTAGTGTATTCTAGCATCCTGAAGATGATTGCAGCATTAATTTCATTGTGCTTATGCTCATTTTTAAGATTTTGACATTTTCACCTAAAGTGCACAATCAGGCTGAAAACGCATTTAAAGCAATAAAAAGTTCATTTTGGCTCTCACACCTAAACTAAACGTTGTAGACTCAAAATTTTTGCTGTGTTTAGTGTATTCTAGCATCCTGAAGATGATTCCAGCATTAATTTCATTGTGCTTATTCTCATTTTGAAGATTTTGACATTTTCACCTTACGTGTACAATCAGGGGCTGAAAACGCGTTTAAAACAATAAAAAGTTCATTTTGGCTCTCACACCTAAACTAAACGTTGTAGACTCAAAATTTTTGCTGTATTTAGTGTATTCTAGCATCCTGAAGATGATTCCAGCATTAATTTCATTGTGCTTATGCTCATTTTTAAGATTTTGACATTTTCACCTAAAGGGTACAATCTGGCTGAAAACGCATATAAAGCAATAAAAAGTTCATTTTGGCACTCACACCTAAACTAAACGTTGTAGACTCAAAATTTTTGCTGTATTTAGTGTATTCTAGCATCTTGAAGATGATTCCAGCATTAATTTCATTGTGCTTATGCTCATTTTGAAGATTTTGACATTTTCACCTAAAGTGCACAATCAGGCTGAAAACGCATTTAAAGCAATAAAAAGTTGATTTTGGCTCTCACACCTAAAATAAACGTTGTAGACTCAAAATTTTTGCTGTACTTAGTGTATTCTAGCATCCTGAAGATGATTCCAGCATTAATTTCATTGTGCTTATGCTCATTTTGAAGATTTTGACATTTTCACCTTAAGTGTACAATCAGGGGCTGAAAACGCGTTTAAAGCAATAAAAAGTTCATTTTGGCTATCACACCTAAACTAAACGTTGAATACTCAAAATTTTTGTTGTATTTAGTGTATTCTAGCATCCTGAAGATGATTACTGCATTAATTTCATCGTGCTTATGCTCATTTTGAAGATTTTGACATTTCACCTAAAGTGCACAATCAGGCTGAAAACGCATTTAAAGCAATAAAAAGTTCATTTTGGCTCTCACACATAAAATAAACGTTGTAGACTCAAAATTTTTGCTGTATTTAGTGTATTCTAGCATCCTGAAGATGATTCCAGCATTAATTTCATTGTGCTTATGCTCATTTTTAAGATTTTGACATTTTCACCTAAAGTGCACAATCAGGCTGAAAACGCATTTAAAGCAATAAAAAGTTCATTTTGGCTCTCACACCTAAACTAAACGTTGTAGACTCAAAATTTTTGCTGTATTTAGTGTATTCTAGCATCCTGAAGATGATTCCAGCATTAATTTCATTGTGCTTATGCTCATTTTTAAGATTTTGACATTTTCACCTTAAGTGTACAATCAGGTGCTGAAAACGCGTTTAAAGCAATAAAAAGTTCATTTTGGCTCTCACACCTAAACTAAACGTTGTAGACTCAAAATTTTTGCTGTATTTAGTGTATTCTAGCATCCTGAAGATGATTGCAGCATTAATTTCATTGTGCTTATGCTCATTTTTAAGATTTTGACATTTTCACCTAAAGTGCACAATCAGGCTGAAAACGCATTTAAAGCAATAAAAAGTTCATTTTGGCTCTCACACCTAAACTAAACGTTGTAGACTCAAAATTTTTGCTGTGTTTAGTGTATTCTAGCATCCTGAAGATGATTCCAGCATTAATTTCATTGTGCTTATTCTCATTTTGAAGATTTTGACATTTTCACCTTACGTGTACAATCAGGGGCTGAAAACGCGTTTAAAGCAATAAAAAGTTCATTTTGGCTCTCACACCTAAACTAAACGTTGTAGACTCAAAATTTTTGCTGTATTTAGTGTATTCTAGCATCCTGAAGATGATTCCAGCATTAATTTCATTGTGCTTATGCTCATTTTTAAGATTTTGACATTTTCACCTAAAGGGTACAATCTGGCTGAAAACGCATATAAAGCAATAAAAAGTTCATTTTGGCACTCACACCTAAACTAAACGTTGTAGACTCAAAATTTTTGCTGTATTTAGTGTATTCTAGCATCTTGAAGATGATTCCAGCATTAATTTCATTGTGCTTATGCTCATTTTGAAGATTTTGACATTTTCACCTAAAGTGCACAATCAGGCTGAAAACGCATTTAAAGCAATAAAAAGTTGATTTTGGCTCTCACACCTAAAATAAACGTTGTAGACTCAAAATTTTTGCTGTACTTAGTGTATTCTAGCATCCTGAAGATGATTCCAGGATTAATTTCATTGTGCTTATGCTCATTTTTGAAGACTTTGACATTTTCACCTTAAGTGTACAATCAGGGGCTGAAAACGCATTTAAAGCAATAAAAAGTTCATTTTGGCTCTCACACCTAAACTAAACGTTGTAGACTCAAAATTTTTGCTGTATTTAGTGTATTCTAGCATCCTGAAGATGATTCCAGCATTAATTTCATTGTGCTTATGCTCATTTTTAAGATTTTGACATTTTCACCTAAAGTGCACAATCAGGCTGAAAACGCATTTAAAGCAATAAAAAGTTCATTTTGGCTCCCACACCTAAACTAAACGTTGTAGACTCAAAATTTTTGCTGTATTTAGTGTATTCTAGCATCCTGAAGATGATTCCAGCATTAATTTCATTGTGCTTATGCTCATTTTGAAGATTTTGACATTTTCACCTTACGTGTACAATCAGGGGCTTAAAACGCGTTTAAAGCAATAAAAAGTTAATTTTGGCTCTCACACCTAAACTATACGTTGTAGACTCAAAATTTTTGCTGTATTTAGTGTATTCTAGCATCTTGAAGATGATTCCAGCATTAATTTCGTTGTGCGTATGCTCATTTTGAAGATTTTGACATTTTCACCTTAAGTGCACAATCAGGCTGAAAACGCATTTAAAGCCATAAAAAGTTCATTTTGGCTCTCACACCTAAACTAAACGTTGTAGACTCAAAATTTTTGCTGTATATAGTGTATTCTAGCATCCTGAAGATGATTCCAGCATTAATTTCATTGTGCTTATGCTCATTTTGAAGATTTTGACATTTTCACCTAAAGTGCACAATCAGGCTGAAAACGCATTTAAAGCAATAAAAAGTTCATTTTGGCTCTCACACCTAAACTAAACGTTGTAGACTCAAAATTTTTGCTGTATTTAGTGTATTTTATCATCCTGAAGATGATTCCAGCATTAATTTCATTGTGCTTATGCTCATTTTTAAGATTTTGACATTTTCACCTAAAGTGCACAATCAGGCTGAAAACGCATTTAAAGCAATAAAAAGTTCATTTTGGCTCTCACACCTAAACTAAACGTTGTAGACTCAAAATTTTTGCTGTATTTAGTGTATTCTAGCATCCTGAAGATGATTCCAGCATTAATTTCATTGTGCTTATGCTCATTTTGAATATTTTGACATTTTCACCTAAAGGGCACAATCAGGCTGAAAACGCATTTAAAGCAATAAAAAGTTCATTTTGGCTCTCACACCTAAACTGAACGTTGTAGACTCAACATTTTTGCTGTATTTAGTGTATTTTAGCATCCTGAAGATGATTCCAGCATTAATTTCATTGTGCTTATGCTCATTTTGAAGATTTTGACATTTTCACCTTAAGTGTACAATCAGGGGCTGAAAACGCGTTTAAAGCAATAAAAAGTTCATTTTGGCTATCACACCTAAACTAAACGTTGAATACTCAAAATTTTTGTTGTATTTAGTGTATTCTAGCATCCTGAAGATGATTACTGCATTAATTTCATCGTGCTTATGCTCATTTTGAAGATTTTGACATTTTCACCTAAAGTGCACAATCAGGCTGAAAACGCATTTAAAGCAATAAAAAGTTCATTTTGGCTCTCACACCTAAAATAAACGTTGTAGACTCAAAATTTTTGCTGTATTTAGTGTATTCTAGCATCCTGAAGATGATTCCAGCATTAATTTCATTGTGCTTATGCTCATTTTGAAGATTTTGACATTTTCACCTAAAGTGCACAATCAGGCTGAAAACGCGTTCAAAGCAATAAAAAGTTCATTTTGGCTGTCACAACTAAACTAAACGTTGTAGACTCAAAATTTTTGCTGTATTTGGTGTATTCTAGCATCCTGAAGATGATTCCAGCATTAATTTCATTATGCTTATGCTCATTTTGAAGATTTTGACATTTTCACCTAAAGTGCACAATCAGGCTGAAAACGCATTTAAAGCAATAAAAAGTTCATTTTGGCTCTCACACCTAAACTAAACGTTGTAGACTCAAAATTTTTGCTGTATTTAGTATTCTAGCATCCTGAAGATTATTCCAGCATTAATTTCATTGTGCTTATGCTCATTTTGAAGATTTTGACATTTTCACCTTAAGTGTACAATCAGGGGCTGAAAACGCGTTTAAAGCAATAAAAAGTTCATTTTGGCTCTCACACCTAAAATAAACGTTGTAGACTCAAAATTTTTGCTGTATTTAGTGTATTCTAGCATCCTGAAGATGATTCCAGCATTAATTTCATTGTGCTTATGCTCATTTTTAAGATTTTGACATTTTCACCTAAAGTGCACAATCAGGCTGAAAACGCATTTAAAGCAATAAAAATTTCATTTTGGCTCTCACACCTAAACTAAACGTTGTAGACTCAAAATTTTGGCTGTATTTAGTGTATTCTAGCATCCTGAAGATGATTCCAGCATTAATTTCATTGTGCTTATGCTCATTTTTAAGATTTTGACATTTTCACCTTAAGTGTACAATCAGGTGCTGAAAACGCGTTTAAAGCAATAAAAAGTTCATTTTGGCTCTCACACCTAAACTAAACGTTGTAGACTCAAAATTTTTGCTGTATTTAGTGTATTCTAGCATCCTGAAGATGATTGCAGCATTAATTTCATTGTGCTTATGCTAATTTTTAAGATTTTGACATTTTCACCTAAAGTGCACAATCAGGCTGAAAACGCATTTAAAGCAATAAAAAGTTCATTTTGGCTCTCACACCTAAACAAAACGTTGTAGACTCAAAATTTTTGCTGTATTTAGTGTATTCTAGCATCCTGAGGATTCCAGCATTAATTTCATTGTGCTTATGCTCATTTTTAAGATTTTGACGTTTTCACCTAAAGTGCACAATCTGGCTGAAAACGCATTTAAAGCAAAAAAAAGTTCATTTTTGCACTTACACCTAAACTAAACGTTGTAGACTCAAAATTCTTGCTGTATTTAGTGTATTCTAGCATCTTGAAGATGATTCCAGCATTAATTTCATTGTGCTTATGCTCATTTTGAAGATTTTGACATTTTCACCTAAAGTGCACAATCAGGCTGAAAACGCATTTAAAGCAATAAAAAGTTCATTTTGTCTCTCACACCTGAACTAAACGTTGTAGACTCAAAATTTTTGCTGTATTTGGTGTATTCTAGCATCCTGAAGATGATTCCAGCATTAATTTCATTGTGCTTATGCTCATTTTGAGGATTTTGACATTTTCACCTAAAGTGCACAATCAGGCTGAAAACGCATTTAAAGCAATAAAAAGTTCATTTTGGCTCTCACACCTAAACTAAACGTTGTAGACTCAAAATTGTTGCTGTATTTAGTGTATTCTAGCATCCTGAAGATTATTCCAGCATTAATTTCATTGTGCTTATGCTCATTTTGAAGATTTTGACATTTTCACCTTAAGTGTACAATCAGGGGCTGAAAACGCGTTTAAAGCAATAAAAAGTTCATTTTGGCTCTCACACCTAAACTAAACGTTGTAGACTCAACATTTTTGCTGTATTTAGTGTATTGTAGCATCCTGAAGATGATTCCAGCATTAATTTCATTGTGCTTATGCTCATTTTGAAGATTTTGACATTTTCACCTAAAGTGCACAATCAGGCTGAAAACGCATTTAAAGCAATAAAAAGTTCATTTTGGCTCTCACACCTAAACTAAACGTTGTAGACTCAAAAATTTGGCTGTATTTAGTGTATTCTAGCATCCTGAAGATGATTCCAGCATTAATTTCATTGTGCTTATGCTCATTTTGAAGATTTTGACATTTTCACCTTAAGTGTACAATCAGGGGCTGAAAACGCGTTTAAAGCAATAAAAAGTTCATTTTGGCTCTCACACCTAAACTAAACGTTGTAGACTCAAAATTCTTGCTGTATTTAGTGTATTCTAGCATCCTGAAGATTCCAGCATTAATTTCATTGTGCTTATGCTCATTTTTAAGATTTTGACATTTTCACCTAAAGTGCACAATCAGGCTGAAAACGCATTTAAAGCAATAAAAAGTTCATTTTGGCTCTCACACCTAAACTAAACGTTGTAGACTCAAAATTTTTGCTGTGTTTAGTGTATTCTAGCATCCTGAAGATGATTCCAGCATTAATTTCATTGTGCTTATTCTCATTTTGAAGATTTTGACATTTTCACCTTATGTGTACAATCAGGGGCTGAAAACGCGTTTAAAGCAATAAAAAGTTCATTTTGGGTCTCACACCTAAACTAAACGTTGTAGACTCAAAATTTTTGCTGTATTTAGTGTATTCTAGCATCCTGAAGATGATTCCAGCATTAATTTCATTGTGCTTATGCTCATTTTTAAGATTTTGACATTTTCACCTAAAGGGTACAATCTGGCTGAAAACGCATATAAAGCAATAAAAAGTTCATTTTGGCACTCACACCTAAACTAAACGTTGTAGACTCAAAATTTTTGCTGTATTTAGTGTATTCTAGCATCTTGAAGATGATTCCAGCATTAATTTCATTGTGCTTATGCTCATTTTGAAGATTTTGACATTTTCACCTAAAGTGCACAATCAGGCTGAAAACGCATTTAAAGCAATAAAAAGTTCATTTTGGCTCTCACACCTAAAATAAACGTTGTAGACTCAAAATTTTTGCTGTACTTAGTGTATTCTAGCATCCTGAAGATGATTCCAGCATTAATTTCATTGTGCTTATGCTCATTTTTGAAGATTTTGACATTTTCACCTTAAGTGTACAATCAGGGGCTGAAAACGCATTTAAAGCAATAAAAAGTTCATTTTGGCTCTCACACCTAAACTAAACGTTGTAGACTCAAAATTTTTGCTGTATTTAGTGTATTCTAGCATCCTGAAGATGATTCCAGCATTAATTTCATTGTGCTTATGCTCATTTTTAAGATTTTGACATTTTCACCTAAAGTGCACAATCAGGCTGAAAACGCATTTAAAGCAATAAAAAGTTCATTTTGGCTCCCACACCTAAACTAAACGTTGTAGACTCAAAATTTTTGCTGTATTTAGTGTATTCTAGCATCCTGAAGATGATTCCAGCATTAATTTCATTGTGCTTATGCTCATTTTGAAGATTTTGACATTTTCACCTTACGTGTACAATCAGGGGCTTAAAACGCGTTTAAAGCAATAAAAAGTTAATTTTGGCTCTCACACCTAAACTATACGTTGTAGACTCAAAATTTTTGCTGTATTTAGTGTATTCTAGCATCTTGAAGATGATTCCAGCATTAATTTCATTGTGCGTATGCTCATTTTGAAGATTTTGACATTTTCACCTTAAGTGCACAATCAGGCTGAAAACGCATTTAAAGCCATAAAAAGTTCATTTTGGCTCTCACACCTAAACTAAACGTTGTAGACTCAAAATTTTTGCTGTATTTAGTGTATTCTAGCATCCTGAAGATGATTCCAGCATTAATTTCATTGTGCTTATGCTCATTTGAAGATTTTGACATTTTCACCTTACGTGTACAATCAGGGGCTGAAAACGCGTTTAAAGCAATAAAAAGTTCATTTTGGCTCTCACACCTAAACTAAACGTTGTAGACTCAAAATTTTTGCTGTATTTAGTGTATTCTAGCATCCTGAAGATGATTCCAGCATTAATTTCATTGTGCTTATGCTCATTTTGAAGATTTTGACATTTTCACCTAAAGTGCACAATCAGGCTGAAAACGCATTTAAAGCAATAAAAAGTTCATTTTGGCTCTCACACCTAAACTAAACGTTGTAGACTCAAAATTTTTGCTGTATTTAGTATTCTAGCATCCTGAAGATTATTCCAGCATTAATTTCATTGTGCTTATGCTCATTTTGAAGATTTTGACATTTTCACCTTAAGTGTACAATCAGGGGCTGAAAACGCGTTTAAAGCAATAAAAAGTTCATTTTGGCTCTCACACCTAAAATAAACGTTGTAGACTCAAAATTTTTGCTGTATTTAGTGTATTCTAGCATCCTGAAGATGATTCCAGCATTAATTTCATTGTGCTTATGCTCATTTTTAAGATTTTGACATTTTCACCTAAAGTGCACAATCAGGCTGAAAACGCATTTAAAGCAATAAAAAGTTCATTTTGGCTCTCACACCTAAACTAAACGTTGTAGACTCAAAATTTTGGCTGTATTTAGTGTATTCTAGCATCCTGAAGATGATTCCAGCATTAATTTCATTGTGCTTATGCTCATTTTTAAGATTTTGACATTTTCACCTTAAGTGTACAATCAGGTGCTGAAAACGCGTTTAAAGCAATAAAAAGTTCATTTTGGCTCTCACACCTAAACTAAACGTTGTAGACTCAAAATTTTTGCTGTATTTAGTGTATTCTAGCATCCTGAAGATGATTGCAGCATTAATTTCATTGTGCTTATGCTAATTTTTAAGATTTTGACATTTTCACCTAAAGTGCACAATCAGGCTGAAAACGCATTTAAAGCAATAAAAAGTTCATTTTGGCTCTCACACCTAAACAAAACGTTGTAGACTCAAAATTTTTGCTGTATTTAGTGTATTCTAGCATCCTGAGGATTCCAGCATTAATTTCATTGTGCTTATGCTCATTTTTAAGATTTTGACGTTTTCACCTAAAGTGCACAATCTGGCTGAAAACGCATTTAAAGCAAAAAAAAGTTCATTTTTGCACTTACACCTAAACTAAACGTTGTAGACTCAAAATTCTTGCTGTATTTAGTGTATTCTAGCATCTTGAAGATGATTCCAGCATTAATTTCATTGTGCTTATGCTCATTTTGAAGATTTTGACATTTTCACCTAAAGTGCACAATCAGGCTGAAAACGCATTTAAAGCAATAAAAAGTTCATTTTGTCTCTCACACCTGAACTAAACGTTGTAGACTCAAAATTTTTGCTGTATTTGGTGTATTCTAGCATCCTGAAGATGATTCCAGCATTAATTTCATTGTGCTTATGCTCATTTTGAGGATTTTGACATTTTCACCTAAAGTGCACAATCAGGCTGAAAACGCATTTAAAGCAATAAAAAGTTCATTTTGGCTCTCACACCTAAACTAAACGTTGTAGACTCAAAATTGTTGCTGTATTTAGTGTATTCTAGCATCCTGAAGATTATTCCAGCATTAATTTCATTGTGCTTATGCTCATTTTGAAGATTTTGACATTTTCACCTTAAGTGTACAATCAGGGGCTGAAAACGCGTTTAAAGCAATAAAAAGTTCATTTTGGCTCTCACACCTAAACTAAACGTTGTAGACTCAACATTTTTGCTGTATTTAGTGTATTGTAGCATCCTGAAGATGATTCCAGCATTAATTTCATTGTGCTTATGCTCATTTTGAAGATTTTGACATTTTCACCTAAAGTGCACAATCAGGCTGAAAACGCATTTAAAGCAATAAAAAGTTCATTTTGGCTCTCACACCTAAACTAAACGTTGTAGACTCAAAAATTTGGCTGTATTTAGTGTATTCTAGCATCCTGAAGATGATTCCAGCATTAATTTCATTGTGCTTATGCTCATTTTGAAGATTTTGACATTTTCACCTTAAGTGTACAATCAGGGGCTGAAAACGCGTTTAAAGCAATAAAAAGTTCATTTTGGCTCTCACACCTAAACTAAACGTTGTAGACTCAAAATTCTTGCTGTATTTAGTGTATTCTAGCATCCTGAAGATTCCAGCATTAATTTCATTGTGCTTATGCTCATTTTTAAGATTTTGACATTTTCACCTAAAGTGCACAATCAGGCTGAAAACGCATTTAAAGCAATAAAAAGTTCATTTTGGCTCTCACACCTAAACTAAACGTTGTAGACTCAAAATTTTTGCTGTGTTTAGTGTATTCTAGCATCCTGAAGATGATTCCAGCATTAATTTCATTGTGCTTATGCTCATTTTGAAGATTTTGACATTTTCACCTTAAGTGTACAATCAGGGGCTGAAAACGCGTTTAAAGCAATAAAAAGTTCATTTTGGCTCTCACACCTAAAATAAACGTTGTAGACTCAAAATTTTTGCTGTATTTAGTGTATTCTAGCATCCTGAAGATGATTCCAGCATTAATTTCACTGTGCTTATGCTCATTTTTAAGATTTTGACATTTTCACCTAAAGGGTACAATCTGGCTGAAAACGCATATAAAGCAACAAAAAGTTCATTTTGGCACTCACACCTAAACTAAACGTTGTAGACTCAAAATTTTTGCTGTATTTAGTGTATTCTAGCATCTTGAAGATGATTCCAGCATTAATTTCATTGTGCTTATGCTCATTTTTAAGATTTTGACATTTTCACCTAAAGTGCATAATCAGGCTGAAAACGCATTTAAAGCAATAAAAAGTTCATTTTGGCTCTCACACCTAAAATAAACGTTGTAGACTCAAAAATTTTGCTGTACTTAGTGTATTCTAGCATCCTGAAGATGATTCCAGCATTAATTTCATTGTGCTTATGCTCATTTTTGAAGATTTTGACATTTTCACCTTAAGTGTACAATCAGGGGCTGAAAACGCATTTAAAGCAATAAAAAGTTCATTTTGGCTCTCACACCTAAACTAAACGTTGTAGACTCAAAATTTTTGCTGTATTTAGTGTATTCTAGCATCCTGAAGATGATTCCAGCATTAATTTCATCGTGCTTATGCTCATTTTTAAGATTTTGACATTTTCACCTAAAGTGCACAATCAGGCTGAAAACGCATTTAAAGCAATAAAAAGTTCATTTTGGCTCCCACACCTAAACTAAACGTTGTAGACTCAAAATTTTTGCTGTATTTAGTGTATTCTAGCATCCTGAAGATGATTCCAGCATTAATTCCATTGTGCTTATGCTCATTTTGAAGATTTTGACATTTTCACCTTACGTGTACAATCAGGGGCTTAAAACGCGTTTAAAGCAATAAAAAGTTAATTTTGGCTCTCACACCTAAACTATACGTTGTAGACTCAAAATTTTTGCTGTATTTAGTGTATTCTAGCATCTTGAAGATGATTCCAGCATTAATTTCATTGTGCGTATGCTCATTTTGAAGATTTTGAAATTTTCACCTAAAGTGCACAATCAGGCTGAAAACGCATTTAAAGCCATAAAAAGTTCATTTTGGCTCTCACACCTAAACTAAACGTTGTAGACTCAAAATTTTTTGCTGTATTTAGTGTATTCTAGCATCCTGAAGATGATTCCAGCATTAATTTCATTGTGCTTATGCTCATTTGAAGATTTTGACATTTTCACCTTACGTGTACAATCAGGGGCTGAAAACGCGTTTAAAGCAATAAAAAGTTCATTTTGGCTCTCACACCTAAAGTAAACGTTGTAGACTCAAAATTTTTGCTGTATTTAGTGTATTCTAGCATCCTGAAGATTCCAGCATTAATTTCATTGTGCTTATGCTCATTTTTAAGATTTTGACATTTTCACCTAAAGTGCACAATCAGGCTGAAAACGCATTTAAAGCAATAAAAAGTTCATTTTGGCTCTCACACCTAAACTAAACGTTGTAGACTCAAAATTTTGGCTGTATTTAGTGTATTCTAGCATCCTGAAGATGATTCCAGCATTAATTTCATTGTGCTTATGCTCATTTTGAGGATTTTGACATTTTCACCTAAAGTGCACAATCAGGCTGAAAACGCATTTAAAGCAATAAAAAGTTCATTTTGGCTCTCACACCTAAACTAAACGTTGTAGACTCAAAATTTTTGCTGTATTTAGTGTATTCTAGCATCCTGAAGATGATTCCAGCATTAATTTCATTGTGCGTATGCTCATTTTGAAGATTTTGACATTTTCACCTAAAGTGCACAATCAGGCTGAAAACGCATTTAAAGCCATAAAAAGTTCATTTTGGCTCTCACACCTAAACTAAACGTTGTAGACTCAAAATTTTTGCTGTATTTAGTGTATTCTAGCATCCTGAAGATGATTCCAGCATTAATTTCATTGTGCTTATGCTCATTTGAAGATTTTGACATTTTCACCTTACGTGTACTATCAGGGGCTGAAAACGCGTTTAAAGCAATAAAAAGTTCATTTTGGCTCTCACACCTAAACTAAACGTTGTAGACTCAAAATTTTTGCTGTATTTAGTGTATTCTAGCATCCTGAAGATGATTCCAGCATTAATTTCATTGTGCTTATGCTCATTTAGAAGATTTTGACATTTTCACCTTAAGTGTACAATCAGGGGCTGAAAACGCGTTTAAAGCAATAAAAAGTTCATTTTGGCTCTCACACCTAAACTAAACGTTGTAGACTCAAAATTTTTGCTGTATTTAGTGTATTCTAGCATCCTGAAGATGATTCCAGCATTAATTTCATTGTGCTTATGCTCATTTTGAAGATTTTGACATTTTCACCTAAAGTGCACAATCAGGCTGAAAACGCATTTAAAGCAATAAAAAGTTCATTTTGGCTCTCACACCTAAACTAAACGTTGTAGACTCAAAATTTTTGCTGTATTTCGTGTATTTTATCATCCTGAAGATGATTCCAGCATTAATTTCATTGTGCTTATGCTCATTTTTAAGATTTTGACATTTTCACCTAAAGTGCACAATCAGGCTGAAAACGCATTTAAAGCAATAAAAAGTTCATTTTGGCTCTCACACCTAAACTAAACGTTGTAGACTCAAAATTTTGGCTGTATTTAGTGTATTCTAGCATCCTGAAGATGATTCCAGCATTAATTTCATTGTGCTTATGCTCATTTTTAAGATTTTGACATTTTCACCTTACGTGTACAATCAGGTGCTGAAAACGCGTTTAAAGCAATAAAAAGTTCATTTTGGCTCTCACACCTAAACTAAACGTTGTAGACTCAAAATTTTTGCTGTATTTAGTGTATTCTAGCATCCTGAAGATGATTCCAGCATTAATTTCATTGTGCGTATGCTCATTTTGAAGATTTTGACATTTTCACCTAAAGTGCACAATCAGGCTGAAAACGCATTTAAAGCCATAAAAAGTTCATTTTGGCTCTCACACCTAAACTAAACGTTGTAGACTCAAAATTTTTGCTGTATTTAGTGTATTCTAGCATCCTGAAGATGATTCCAGCATTAATTTCATTGTGCTTATGCTCATTTAGAAGATTTTGACATTTTCACCTTAAGTGTACAATCAGGGGCTGAAAACGCGTTTAAAGCAATAAAAAGTTCATTTTGGCTCTCACACCTAAACTAAACGTTGTAGACTCAAAATTTTTGCTGTATTTAGTGTATTCTAGCATCCTGAAGATGATTCCAGCATTAATTTCATTGTGCTTATGCTCATTTTGAAGATTTTGACATTTTCACCTAAAGTGCACAATCAGGCTGAAAACGCATTTAAAGCAATAAAAAGTTCATTTTGGCTCTCACACCTAAACTAAACGTTGTAGACTCAAAATTTTTGCTGTATTTCGTGTATTTTATCATCCTGAAGATGATTCCAGCATTAATTTCATTGTGCTTATGCTCATTTTTAAGATTTTGACATTTTCACCTAAAGTGCACAATCAGGCTGAAAACGCATTTAAAGCAATAAAAAGTTCATTTTGGCTCTCACACCTAAACTAAACGTTGTAGACTCAAAATTTTTGCTGTATTTAGTGTATTCTAGCATCCTGAAGATGATTCCAGCATTAATTTCATTGTGCTTATGCTCATTTTGAATATTTTGACATTTTCACCTAAAGTGCACAATCAGGCTGAAAACGCATTTAAAGCAATAAAAAGTTCATTTTGGCTCTCACACCTAAACTGAACGTTGTAGACTCAACATTTTTGCTGTATTTAGTGTATTTTAGCATCCTGAAGATGATTCCAGCATTAATTTCATTGTGCTTATGCTCATTTTGAAGATTTTGACATTTTCACCTTAAGTGTACAATCAGGGGCTGAAAACGCGTTTAAAGCAATAAAAAGTTCATTTTGGCTATCACACCTAAACTAAACGTTGAATACTCAAAATTTTTGTTGTATTTAGTGTATTCTAGCATCCTGAAGATGATTCCAGCATTAATTTCATCGTGCTTATGCTCATTTTGAAGATTTTGACATTTTCACCTAAAGTGCACAATCAGGCTGAAAACGCATTTAAAGCAATAAAAAGTTCATTTTGGCTCTCACACCTAAAATAAACGTTGTAGACTCAAAATTTTTGCTGTATTTAGTGTATTCTAGCATCCTGAAGATGATTCCAGCATTAATTTCATTGTGCGTATGCTCATTTTGAAGATTTTGACATTTTCACCTAAAGTGCACAATCAGGCTGAAAACGCATTTAAAGCCATAAAAAGTTCATTTTGGCTCTCACACCTAAACTAAACGTTGTAGACTCAAAATTTTTGCTGTATTTAGTGTATTCTAGCATCCTGAAGATGATTCCAGCATTAATTTCATTGTGCTTATGCTCATTTAGAAGATTTTGACATTTTCACCTTAAGTGTACAATCAGGGGCTGAAAACGCGTTTAAAGCAATAAAAAGTTCATTTTGGCTCTCACACCTAAACTAAACGTTGTAGACTCAAAATTTTTGCTGTATTTAGTGTATTCTAGCATCCTGAAGATGATTCCAGCATTAATTTCATTGTGCTTATGCTCATTTTGAAGATTTTGACATTTTCACCTAAAGTGCACAATCAGGCTGAAAACGCATTTAAAGCAATAAAAAGTTCATTTTGGCTCTCACACCTAAACTAAACGTTGTAGACTCAAAATTTTTGCTGTATTTCGTGTATTTTATCATCCTGAAGATGATTCCAGCATTAATTTCATTGTGCTTATGCTCATTTTTAAGATTTTGACATTTTCACCTAAAGTGCACAATCAGGCTGAAAACGCATTTAAAGCAATAAAAAGTTCATTTTGGCTCTCACACCTAAACTAAACGTTGTAGACTCAAAATTTTTGCTGTATTTAGTGTATTCTAGCATCCTGAAGATGATTCCAGCATTAATTTCATTGTGCTTATGCTCATTTTGAATATTTTGACATTTTCACCTAAAGTGCACAATCAGGCTGAAAACGCATTTAAAGCAATAAAAAGTTCATTTTGGCTCTCACACCTAAACTGAACGTTGTAGACTCAACATTTTTGCTGTATTTAGTGTATTTTAGCATCCTGAAGATGATTCCAGCATTAATTTCATTGTGCTTATGCTCATTTTGAAGATTTTGACATTTTCACCTTAAGTGTACAATCAGGGGCTGAAAACGCGTTTAAAGCAATAAAAAGTTCATTTTGGCTATCACACCTAAACTAAACGTTGAATACTCAAAATTTTTGTTGTATTTAGTGTATTCTAGCATCCTGAAGATGATTCCAGCATTAATTTCATCGTGCTTATGCTCATTTTGAAGATTTTGACATTTTCACCTAAAGTGCACAATCAGGCTGAAAACGCATTTAAAGCAATAAAAAGTTCATTTTGGCTCTCACACCTAAACTAAACGTTGTAGACTCAAAATTTTTGCTGTGTTTAGTGTATTCTAGCATCCTGAAGATGATTCCAGCATTAATTTCATTGTGCTTATTCTCATTTTGAAGATTTTGACATTTTCACCTTACGTGTACAATCAGGGGCTGAAAACGCGTTTAAAACAATAAAAAGTTCATTTTGGCTCTCACACCTAAACTAAACGTTGTAGACTCAAAATTTTTGCTGTATTTAGTGTATTCTAGCATCCTGAAGATGATTCCAGCATTAATTTCATTGTGCTTATGCTCATTTTTAAGATTTTGACATTTTCACCTAAAGGGTACAATCTGGCTGAAAACGCATATAAAGCAATAAAAAGTTCATTTTGGCACTCACACCTAAACTAAACGTTGTAGACTCAAAATTTTTGCTGTATTTAGTGTATTCTAGCATCCTGAAGATGATTCCAGCATTAATTTCATTGTGCTTATGTTCATTTTTGAAGATTTTGACATTTTCACCTTAAGTGTACAATCAGGGGCTGAAAACGCATTTAAAGCAATAAAAAGTTCATTTTGGCTCTCACACCTAAACTGAACGTTGTAGACTCAACATTTTTGCTGTATTTAGTGTATTTTAGCATCCTGAAGATGATTCCAGCATTAATTTCATTGTGCTTATGCTCATTTTGAAGATTTTGACATTTTCACCTTAAGTGTACAATCAGGGGCTGAAAACGCGTTTAAAGCAATAAAAAGTTCATTTTGGCTATCACACCTAAACTAAACGTTGAATACTCAAAATTTTTGTTGTATTTAGTGTATTCTAGCATCCTGAAGATGATTACTGCATTAATTTCATCGTGCTTATGCTCATTTTGAAGATTTTGACATTTTCACCTAAAGTGCACAATCAGGCTGAAAACGCATTTAAAGCAATAAAAAGTTCATTTTGGCTCTCACACCTAAAATAAACGTTGTAGACTCAAAATTTTTGCTGTATTTAGTGTATTCTAGCATCCTGAAGATGATTCCAGCATTAATTTCATTGTGCTTATGCTCATTTTTAAGATTTTGACATTTTCACCTAAAGTGCACAATCAGGCTGAAAACGCATTTAAAGCAATAAAAAGTTCATTTTGGCTCTCACACCTAAACTAAACGTTGTAGACTCAAAATTTTTGCTGTATTTAGTGTATTCTAGCATCCTGAAGATGATTCCAGCATTAATTTCATTGTGCTTATGCTCATTTTTAAGATTTTGACATTTTCACCTTAAGTGTACAATCAGGTGCTGAAAACGCGTTTAAAGCAATAAAAAGTTCATTTTGGCTCTCACACCTAAACTAAACGTTGTAGACTCAAAAATTTTGCTGTATTTAGTGTATTCTAGCATCCTGAAGATGATTGCAGCATTAATTTCATTGTGCTTATGCTCATTTTTAAGATTTTGACATTTTCACCTAAAGTGCACAATCAGGCTGAAAACGCATTTAAAGCAATAAAAAGTTCATTTTGGCTCTCACACCTAAACTAAACGTTGTAGACTCAAAATTTTTGCTGTGTTTAGTGTATTCTAGCATCCTGAAGATGATTCCAGCATTAATTTCATTGTGCTTATTCTCATTTTGAAGATTTTGACATTTTCACCTTACGTGTACAATCAGGGGCTGAAAACGCGTTTAAAGCAATAAAAAGTTCATTTTGGCTCTCACACCTAAACTAAACGTTGTAGACTCAAAATTTTTGCTGTATTTAGTGTATTCTAGCATCCTGAAGATGATTCCAGCATTAATTTCATTGTGCTTATGCTCATTTTTAAGATTTTGACATTTTCACCTAAAGGGTACAATCTGGCTGAAAACGCATATAAAGCAATAAAAAGTTCATTTTGGCACTCACACCTAAACTAAACGTTGTAGACTCAAAATTTTTGCTGTATTTAGTGTATTCTAGCATCTTGAAGATGATTCCAGCATTAATTTCATTGTGCTTATGCTCATTTTGAAGATTTTGACATTTTCACCTAAAGTGCACAATCAGGCTGAAAACGCATTTAAAGCAATAAAAAGTTGATTTTGGCTCTCACACCTAAAATAAACGTTGTAGACTCAAAATTTTTGCTGTACTTAGTGTATTCTAGCATCCTGAAGATGATTCCAGGATTAATTTCATTGTGCTTATGCTCATTTTTGAAGATTTTGACATTTTCACCTTAAGTGTACAATCAGGGGCTGAAAACGCATTTAAAGCAATAAAAAGTTCATTTTGGCTCTCACACCTAAACTAAACGTTGTAGACTCAAAATTTTTGCTGTATTTAGTGTATTCTAGCATCCTGAAGATGATTCCAGCATTAATTTCATTGTGCTTATGCTCATTTTTAAGATTTTGACATTTTCACCTAAAGTGCACAATCAGGCTGAAAACGCATTTAAAGCAATAAAAAGTTCATTTTGGCTCCCACACCTAAACTAAACGTTGTAGACTCAAAATTTTTGCTGTATTTAGTGTATTCTAGCATCCTGAAGATGATTCCAGCATTAATTTCATTGTGCTTATGCTCATTTTGAAGATTTTGACATTTTCACCTTACGTGTACAATCAGGGGCTTAAAACGCGTTTAAAGCAATAAAAAGTTAATTTTGGCTCTCACACCTAAACTATACGTTGTAGACTCAAAAATTTTGCTGTATTTAGTGTATTCTAGCATCTTGAAGATGATTCCAGCATTAATTTCATTGTGCGTATGCTCATTTTGAAGATTTTGACATTTTCACCTTAAGTGCACAATCAGGCTGAAAACGCATTTAAAGCCATAAAAAGTTCATTTTGGCTCTCACACCTAAACTAAACGTTGTAGACTCAAAATTTTTGCTGTATTTAGTGTATTCTAGCATCCTGAAGATGATTCCAGCATTAATTTCATTGTGCTTATGCTCATTTTGAAGATTTTGACATTTTCACCTAAAGTGCACAATCAGGCTGAAAACGCATTTAAAGCAATAAAAAGTTCATTTTGGCTCTCACACCTAAACTAAACGTTGTAGACTCAAAATTTTTGCTGTATTTAGTGTATTTTATCATCCTGAAGATGATTCCAGCATTAATTTCATTGTGCTTATGCTCATTTGAAGATTTTGACATTTTCACCTTACGTGTACAATCAGGGGCTGAAAACGCGTTTAAAGCAATAAAAAGTTCATTTTGGCTCTCACACCTAAACTAAACGTTGTAGACTCAAAATTTTTGCTGTATTTAGTGTATTCTAGCATCCTGAAGATGATTCCAGCATTAATTTCATTGTGCTTATGCTCATTTAGAAGATTTTGACATTTTCACCTTAAGTGTACAATCAGGGGCTGAAAACGCGTTTAAAGCAATAAAAAGTTCATTTTGGCTCTCACACCTAAACTAAACGTTGTAGACTCAAAATTTTTGCTGTATTTAGTGTATTCTAGCATCCTGAAGATGATTCCAGCATTAATTTCATTGTGCTTATGCTCATTTTGAAGATTTTGACATTTTCACCTAAAGTGCACAATCAGGCTGAAAACGCATTTAAAGCAATAAAAAGTTCATTTTGGCTCTCACAACTAAACTAAACGTTGTAGACTCAAAATTTTTGCTGTATTTCGTGTATTTTATCATCCTGAAGATGATTCCAGCATTAATTTCATTGTGCTTATGCTCATTTTTAAGATTTTGACATTTTCACCTAAAGTGCACAATCAGGCTGAAAACGCATTTAAAGCAATAAAAAGTTCATTTTGGCTCTCACACCTAAACTAAACGTTGTAGACTCAAAATTTTGGCTGTATTTAGTGTATTCTAGCATCCTGAAGATGATTCCAGCATTAATTTCATTGTGCTTATGCTCATTTTTAAGATTTTGACATTTTCACCTTACGTGTACAATCAGGTGCTGAAAACGCGTTTAAAGCAATAAAAAGTTCATTTTGGCTCTCACACCTAAACTAAACGTTGTAGACTCAAAATTTTTGCTGTATTTAGTGTATTCTAGCATCCTGAAGATGATTCCAGCATTAATTTCATTGTGCGTATGCTCATTTTGAAGATTTTGACATTTTCACCTAAAGTGCACAATCAGGCTGAAAACGCATTTAAAGCCATAAAAAGTTCATTTTGGCTCTCACACCTAAACTAAACGTTGTAGACTCAAAATTTTTGCTGTATTTAGTGTATTCTAGCATCCTGAAGATGATTCCAGCATTAATTTCATTGTGCTTATGCTCATTTGAAGATTTTGACATTTTCACCTTACGTGTACAATCAGGGGCTGAAAACGCGTTTAAAGCAATAAAAAGTTCATTTTGGCTCTCACACCTAAACTAAACGTTGTAGACTCAAAATTTTTGCTGTATTTAGTGTATTCTAGCATCCTGAAGATGATTCCAGCATTAATTTCATTGTGCTTATGCTCATTTAGAAGATTTTGACATTTTCACCTTAAGTGTACAATCAGGGGCTGAAAACGCGTTTAAAGCAATAAAAAGTTCATTTTGGCTCTCACACCTAAACTAAACGTTGTAGACTCAAAATTTTTGCTGTATTTAGTGTATTCTAGCATCCTGAAGATGATTCCAGCATTAATTTCATTGTGCTTATGCTCATTTTGAAGATTTTGACATTTTCACCTAAAGTGCACAATCAGGCTGAAAACGCATTTAAAGCAATAAAAAGTTCATTTTGGCTCTCACACCTAAACTAAACGTTGTAGACTCAAAATTTTTGCTGTATTTCGTGTATTTTATCATCCTGAAGATGATTCCAGCATTAATTTCATTGTGCTTATGCTCATTTTTAAGATTTTGACATTTTCACCTAAAGTGCACAATCAGGCTGAAAACGCATTTAAAGCAATAAAAAGTTCATTTTGGCTCTCACACCTAAACTAAACGTTGTAGACTCAAAATTTTTGCTGTATTTAGTGTATTCTAGCATCCTGAAGATGATTCCAGCATTAATTTCATTGTGCTTATGCTCATTTTGAATATTTTGACATTTTCACCTAAAGTGCACAATCAGGCTGAAAACGCATTTAAAGCAATAAAAAGTTCATTTTGGCTCTCACACCTAAACTGAACGTTGTAGACTCAACATTTTTGCTGTATTTAGTGTATTTTAGCATCCTGAAGATGATTCCAGCATTAATTTCATTGTGCTTATGCTCATTTTGAAGATTTTGACATTTTCACCTTAAGTGTACAATCAGGGGCTGAAAACGCGTTTAAAGCAATAAAAAGTTCATTTTGGCTATCACACCTAAACTAAACGTTGAATACTCAAAATTTTTGTTGTATTTAGTGTATTCTAGCATCCTGAAGATGATTACTGCATTAATTTCATCGTGCTTATGCTCATTTTGAAGATTTTGACATTTTCACCTAAAGTGCACAATCAGGCTGAAAACGCATTTAAAGCAATAAAAAGTTCATTTTGGCTCTCACACCTAAAATAAACGTTGTAGACTCAAAATTTTTGCTGTATTTAGTGTATTCTATCATCCTGAAGATGATTCCAGCATTAATTTCATTGTGCTTATGCTCATTTTTAAGATTTTGACATTTTCACCTAAAGTGCACAATCAGGCTGAAAACGCATTTAAAGCAATAAAAAGTTCATTTTGGCTCTCACACCTAAACTAAACGTTGTAGACTCAAAATTTTTGCTGTATTTAGTGTATTCTAGCATCCTGAAGATGATTGCAGCATTAATTTCATTGTGCTTATGCTCATTTTTAAGATTTTGACATTTTCACCTAAAGTGCACAATCAGGCTGAAAACGCATTTAAAGCAATAAAAAGTTCATTTTGGCTCTCACACCTAAACTAAACGTTGTAGACTCAAAATTTTTGCTGTGTTTAGTGTATTCTAGCATCCTGAAGATGATTCCAGCATTAATTTCATTGTGCTTATTCTCATTTTGAAGATTTTGACATTTTCACCTTAAGTGTACAATCAGGGGCTGAAAACGCGTTTAAAGCAATAAAAAGTTCATTTTGGCTCTCACACCTAAACTAAACGTTGTAGACTCAAAATTTTTGCTGTATTTAGTGTATTCTAGCATCCTGAAGATGATTCCAGCATTAATTTCATTGTGCTTATGCTCATTTTTAAGATTTTGACATTTTCACCTAAAGGGTACAATCTGGCTGAAAACGCATATAAAGCAATAAAAAGTTCATTTTGGCACTCACACCTAAACTAAACGTTGTAGACTCAAAATTTTTGCTGTATTTAGTGTATTCTAGCATCTTGAAGATGATTCCAGCATTAATTTCATTGTGCTTATGCTCATTTTGAAGATTTTGACATTTTCACCTAAAGTGCACAATCAGGCTGAAAACGCATTTAAAGCAATAAAAAGTTGATTTTGGCTCTCACACCTAAACTAAACGTTGTAGACTCAAAATTTTTGCTGTATTTCGTGTATTTTATCATCCTGAAGATGATTCCAGCATTAATTTCATTGTGCTTATGCTCATTTTTAAGATTTTGACATTTTCACCTAAAGTGCACAATCAGGCTGAAAACGCATTTAAAGCAATAAAAAGTTCATTTTGGCTCTCACACCTAAACTAAACGTTGTAGACTCAAAATTTTGGCTGTATTTAGTGTATTCTAGCATCCTGAAGATGATTCCAGCATTAATTTCATTGTGCTTATGCTCATTTTTAAGATTTTGACATTTTCACCTTACGTGTACAATCAGGTGCTGAAAACGCGTTTAAAGCAATAAAAAGTTCATTTTGGCTCTCACACCTAAACTAAACGTTGTAGACTCAAAATTTTTGCTGTATTTAGTGTATTCTAGCATCCTGAAGATGATTCCAGCATTAATTTCATTGTGCGTATGCTCATTTTGAAGATTTTGACATTTTCACCTAAAGTGCACAATCAGGCTGAAAACGCATTTAAAGCCATAAAAAGTTCATTTTGGCTCTCACACCTAAACTAAACGTTGTAGACTCAAAATTTTTGCTGTATTTAGTGTATTCTAGCATCCTGAAGATGATTCCAGCATTAATTTCATTGTGCTTATGCTCATTTAGAAGATTTTGACATTTTCACCTTAAGTGTACAATCAGGGGCTGAAAACGCGTTTAAAGCAATAAAAAGTTCATTTTGGCTCTCACACCTAAACTAAACGTTGTAGACTCAAAATTTTTGCTGTATTTAGTGTATTCTAGCATCCTGAAGATGATTCCAGCATTAATTTCATTGTGCTTATGCTCATTTTGAAGATTTTGACATTTTCACCTAAAGTGCACAATCAGGCTGAAAACGCATTTAAAGCAATAAAAAGTTCATTTTGGCTCTCACACCTAAACTAAACGTTGTAGACTCAAAATTTTTGCTGTATTTCGTGTATTTTATCATCCTGAAGATGATTCCAGCATTAATTTCATTGTGCTTATGCTCATTTTTAAGATTTTGACATTTTCACCTAAAGTGCACAATCAGGCTGAAAACGCATTTAAAGCAATAAAAAGTTCATTTTGGCTCTCACACCTAAACTAAACGTTGTAGACTCAAAATTTTTGCTGTATTTAGTGTATTCTAGCATCCTGAAGATGATTCCAGCATTAATTTCATTGTGCTTATGCTCATTTTTGAAGATTTTGACATTTTCACCTTAAGTGTACAATCAGGTGCTGAAAACGCGTTTAAAGCAATAAAAAGTTCATTTTGGCTCTCACACCTAAACTAAACGTTGTAGACTCAAAATTTTTGCTGTATTTGGTGTATTCTAGCATCCTGAAGATACCAGCATTAATTTCATTGTGCTTATGCTCATTTTGAAGATTTTGACATTTTCACCTTAAGTGTACAATCAGGGGCTGAAAACGCATTTAAAGCAATAAAAAGTTGATTTTGGCTCTCACACCTAAAATAAACGTTGTAGACTCAAAATTTTTGCTGTACTTAGTGTATTCTAGCATCCTGAAGATGATTCCAGCATTAATTTCATTGTGCTTATGTTCATTTTTGAAGATTTTGACATTTTCACCTAAAGTGCACAATCAGGCTGAAAACGCATTTAAAGCCATAAAAAGTTCATTTTGGCTCTCACACCTAAACTGAACGTTGTAGACTCAACATTTTTGCTGTATTTAGTGTATTTTAGCATCCTGAAGATGATTCCAGCATTAATTTCATTGTGCTTATGCTCATTTTGAAGATTTTGACATTTTCACCTTAAGTGTACAATCAGGGGCTGAAAACGCGTTTAAAGCAATAAAAAGTTCATTTTGGCTATCACACCTAAACTAAACGTTGAATACTCAAAATTTTTGTTGTATTTAGTGTATTCTAGCATCCTGAAGATGATTCCAGCATTAATTTCATCGTGCTTATGCTCATTTTGAAGATTTTGACATTTTCACCTAAAGTGCACAATCAGGCTGAAAACGCATTTAAAGCAATAAAAAGTTCATTTTGGCTCTCACACCTAAACTAAACGTTGTAGACTCAAAATTTTTGCTGTGTTTAGTGTATTCTAGCATCCTGAAGATGATTCCAGCATTAATTTCATTGTGCTTATTCTCATTTTGAAGATTTTGACATTTTCACCTTACGTGTACAATCAGGGGCTGAAAACGCGTTTAAAACAATAAAAAGTTCATTTTGGCTCTCACACCTAAACTAAACGTTGTAGACTCAAAATTTTTGCTGTATTTAGTGTATTCTAGCATCCTGAAGATGATTCCAGCATTAATTTCATTGTGCTTATGCTCATTTTTAAGATTTTGACATTTTCACCTAAAGGGTACAATCTGGCTGAAAACGCATATAAAGCAATAAAAAGTTCATTTTGGCACTCACACCTAAACTAAACGTTGTAGACTCAAAATTTTTGCTGTATTTAGTGTATTCTAGCATCTTGAAGATGATTCCAGCATTAATTTCATTGTGCTTATGCTCATTTTGAAGATTTTGACATTTTCACCTAAAGTGCACAATCAGGCTGAAAACGCATTTAAAGCAATAAAAAGTTGATTTTGGCTCTCACACCTAAAATAAACGTTGTAGACTCAAAATTTTTGCTGTACTTAGTGTATTCTAGCATCCTGAAGATGATTCCAGCATTAATTTCATTGTGCTTATGTTCATTTTTGAAGATTTTGACATTTTCACCTTAAGTGTACAATCAGGGGCTGAAAACGCATTTAAAGCAATAAAAAGTTCATTTTGGCTCTCACACCTAAACTGAACGTTGTAGACTCAACATTTTTGCTGTATTTAGTGTATTTTAGCATCCTGAAGATGATTCCAGCATTAATTTCATTGTGCTTATGCTCATTTTGAAGATTTTGACATTTTCACCTTAAGTGTACAATCAGGGGCTGAAAACGCGTTTAAAGCAATAAAAAGTTCATTTTGGCTATCA
This sequence comes from Vanacampus margaritifer, assembly GCF_051991255.1. Taxonomy (NCBI): domain Eukaryota; kingdom Metazoa; phylum Chordata; class Actinopteri; order Syngnathiformes; family Syngnathidae; genus Vanacampus; species Vanacampus margaritifer. Next base: position 805,082 of record NC_135451.1, read on the forward strand.
CACCTAAACTAAACGTTGAATACTCAAAATTTTTGTTGTATTTAGTGTATTCTAGCATCCTGAAGATGATTACTGCATTAATTTCATCGTGCTTATGCTCATTTTGAAGATTTTGACATTTTCACCTAAAGTGCACAATCAGGCTGAAAACGCATTTAAAGCAATAAAAAGTTCATTTTGGCTCTCACACCTAAAATAAACGTTGTAGACTCAAAATTTTTGCTGTATTTAGTGTATTCTAGCATCCTGAAGATGATTCCAGCATTAATTTCATTGTGCTTATGCTCATTTTTAAGATTTTGACATTTTCACCTAAAGTGCACAATCAGGCTGAAAACGCATTTAAAGCAATAAAAAGTTCATTTTGGCTCTCACACCTAAACTAAACGTTGTAGACTCAAAATTTTTGCTGTATTTAGTGTATTCTAGCATCCTGAAGATGATTCCAGCATTAATTTCATTGTGCTTATGCTCATTTTTAAGATTTTGACATTTTCACCTTAAGTGTACAATCAGGTGCTGAAAACGCGTTTAAAGCAATAAAAAGTTCATTTTGGCTCTCACACCTAAACTAAACGTTGTAGACTCAAAATTTTTGCTGTATTTAGTGTATTCTAGCATCCTGAAGATGATTCCAGCATTAATTTCATTGTGCTTATGCTCATTTTTAAGATTTTGACATTTTCACCTAAAGGGTACAATCTGGCTGAAAACTTATATAAAGCAATAAAAAGTTCATTTTGGCACTCACACCTAAACTAAACGTTGTAGACTCAAAATTTTTGCTGTATTTAGTGTATTCTAGCATCTTGAAGATGATTCCAGCATTAATTTCATTGTGCTTATGCTCATTTTGAAGATTTTGACATTTTCACCTAAAGTGCACAATCAGGCTGAAAACGCATTTAAAGCAATAAAAAGTTGATTTTGGCTCTCACACCTAAAATAAACGTTGTAGACTCAAAATTTTTGCTGTACTTAGTGTATTCTAGCATCCTGAAGATGATTCCAGGATTAATTTCATTGTGCTTATGCTCATTTTTGAAGATTTTGACATTTTCACCTTAAGTGTACAATCAGGGGCTGAAAACGCATTTAAAGCAATAAAAAGTTCATTTTGGCTCTCACACCTAAACTAAACGTTGTAGACTCAAAATTTTTGCTGTATTTAGTGTATTCTAGCATCCTGAAGATGATTCCAGCATTAATTTCATTGTGCTTATGCTCATTTTGAAGATTTTGACATTTTCACCTAAAGTGCACAATCAGGCTGAAAACGCATTTAAAGCAATAAAAAGTTCATTTTGGCTCTCACACCTAAACTAAACGTTGTAGACTCAAAATTTTTGCTGTATTTAGTGTATTTTATCATCCTGAAGATGATTCCAGCATTAATTTCATTGTGCTTATGCTCATTTGAAGATTTTGACATTTTCACCTTACGTGTACAATCAGGGGCTGAAAACGCGTTTAAAGCAATAAAAAGTTCATTTTGGCTCTCACACCTAAACTAAACGTTGTAGACTCAAAATTTTTGCTGTATTTAGTGTATTCTAGCATCCTGAAGATGATTCCAGCATTAATTTCATTGTGCTTATGCTCATTTAGAAGATTTTGACATTTTCACCTTAAGTGTACAATCAGGGGCTGAAAACGCGTTTAAAGCAATAAAAAGTTCATTTTGGCTCTCACACCTAAACTAAACGTTGTAGACTCAAAATTTTTGCTGTATTTAGTGTATTCTAGCATCCTGAAGATGATTCCAGCATTAATTTCATTGTGCTTATGCTCATTTTGAAGATTTTGACATTTTCACCTAAAGTGCACAATCAGGCTGAAAACGCATTTAAAGCAATAAAAAGTTCATTTTGGCTCTCACAACTAAACTAAACGTTGTAGACTCAAAATTTTTGCTGTATTTCGTGTATTTTATCATCCTGAAGATGATTCCAGCATTAATTTCATTGTGCTTATGCTCATTTTTAAGATTTTGACATTTTCACCTAAAGTGCACAATCAGGCTGAAAACGCATTTAAAGCAATAAAAAGTTCATTTTGGCTCTCACACCTAAACTAAACGTTGTAGACTCAAAATTTTGGCTGTATTTAGTGTATTCTAGCATCCTGAAGATGATTCCAGCATTAATTTCATTGTGCTTATGCTCATTTTTAAGATTTTGACATTTTCACCTTACGTGTACAATCAGGTGCTGAAAACGCGTTTAAAGCAATAAAAAGTTCATTTTGGCTCTCACACCTAAACTAAACGTTGTAGACTCAAAATTTTTGCTGTATTTAGTGTATTCTAGCATCCTGAAGATGATTCCAGCATTAATTTCATTGTGCGTATGCTCATTTTGAAGATTTTGACATTTTCACCTAAAGTGCACAATCAGGCTGAAAACGCATTTAAAGCCATAAAAAGTTCATTTTGGCTCTCACACCTAAACTAAACGTTGTAGACTCAAAATTTTTGCTGTATTTAGTGTATTCTAGCATCCTGAAGATGATTCCAGCATTAATTTCATTGTGCTTATGCTCATTTGAAGATTTTGACATTTTCACCTTACGTGTACAATCAGGGGCTGAAAACGCGTTTAAAGCAATAAAAAGTTCATTTTGGCTCTCACACCTAAACTAAACGTTGTAGACTCAAAATTTTTGCTGTATTTAGTGTATTCTAGCATCCTGAAGATGATTCCAGCATTAATTTCATTGTGCTTATGCTCATTTAGAAGATTTTGACATTTTCACCTTAAGTGTACAATCAGGGGCTGAAAACGCGTTTAAAGCAATAAAAAGTTCATTTTGGCTCTCACACCTAAACTAAACGTTGTAGACTCAAAATTTTTGCTGTATTTAGTGTATTCTAGCATCCTGAAGATGATTCCAGCATTAATTTCATTGTGCTTATGCTCATTTTGAAGATTTTGACATTTTCACCTAAAGTGCACAATCAGGCTGAAAACGCATTTAAAGCAATAAAAAGTTCATTTTGGCTCTCACACCTAAACTAAACGTTGTAGACTCAAAATTTTTGCTGTATTTCGTGTATTTTATCATCCTGAAGATGATTCCAGCATTAATTTCATTGTGCTTATGCTCATTTTTAAGATTTTGACATTTTCACCTAAAGTGCACAATCAGGCTGAAAACGCATTTAAAGCAATAAAAAGTTCATTTTGGCTCTCACACCTAAACTAAACGTTGTAGACTCAAAATTTTTGCTGTATTTAGTGTATTCTAGCATCCTGAAGATGATTCCAGCATTAATTTCATTGTGCTTATGCTCATTTTGAATATTTTGACATTTTCACCTAAAGTGCACAATCAGGCTGAAAACGCATTTAAAGCAATAAAAAGTTCATTTTGGCTCTCACACCTAAACTGAACGTTGTAGACTCAACATTTTTGCTGTATTTAGTGTATTTTAGCATCCTGAAGATGATTCCAGCATTAATTTCATTGTGCTTATGCTCATTTTGAAGATTTTGACATTTTCACCTTAAGTGTACAATCAGGGGCTGAAAACGCGTTTAAAGCAATAAAAAGTTCATTTTGGCTATCACACCTAAACTAAACGTTGAATACTCAAAATTTTTGTTGTATTTAGTGTATTCTAGCATCCTGAAGATGATTACTGCATTAATTTCATCGTGCTTATGCTCATTTTGAAGATTTTGACATTTTCACCTAAAGTGCACAATCAGGCTGAAAACGCATTTAAAGCAATAAAAAGTTCATTTTGGCTCTCACACCTAAAATAAACGTTGTAGACTCAAAATTTTTGCTGTATTTAGTGTATTCTATCATCCTGAAGATGATTCCAGCATTAATTTCATTGTGCTTATGCTCATTTTTAAGATTTTGACATTTTCACCTAAAGTGCACAATCAGGCTGAAAACGCATTTAAAGCAATAAAAAGTTCATTTTGGCTCTCACACCTAAACTAAACGTTGTAGACTCAAAATTTTTGCTGTATTTAGTGTATTCTAGCATCCTGAAGATGATTGCAGCATTAATTTCATTGTGCTTATGCTCATTTTTAAGATTTTGACATTTTCACCTAAAGTGCACAATCAGGCTGAAAACGCATTTAAAGCAATAAAAAGTTCATTTTGGCTCTCACACCTAAACTAAACGTTGTAGACTCAAAATTTTTGCTGTGTTTAGTGTATTCTAGCATCCTGAAGATGATTCCAGCATTAATTTCATTGTGCTTATTCTCATTTTGAAGATTTTGACATTTTCACCTTACGTGTACAATCAGGGGCTGAAAACGCGTTTAAAACAATAAAAAGTTCATTTTGGCTCTCACACCTAAACTAAACGTTGTAGACTCAAAATTTTTGCTGTATTTAGTGTATTCTAGCATCCTGAAGATGATTCCAGCATTAATTTCATTGTGCTTATGCTCATTTTTAAGATTTTGACATTTTCACCTAAAGGGTACAATCTGGCTGAAAACGCATATAAAGCAATAAAAAGTTCATTTTGGCACTCACACCTAAACTAAACGTTGTAGACTCAAAATTTTTGCTGTATTTAGTGTATTCTAGCATCTTGAAGATGATTCCAGCATTAATTTCATTGTGCTTATGCTCATTTTGAAGATTTTGACATTTTCACCTAAAGTGCACAATCAGGCTGAAAACGCATTTAAAGCAATAAAAAGTTGATTTTGGCTCTCACACCTAAACTAAACGTTGTAGACTCAAAATTTTTGCTGTATTTCGTGTATTTTATCATCCTGAAGATGATTCCAGCATTAATTTCATTGTGCTTATGCTCATTTTTAAGATTTTGACATTTTCACCTAAAGTGCACAATCAGGCTGAAAACGCATTTAAAGCAATAAAAAGTTCATTTTGGCTCTCACACCTAAACTAAACGTTGTAGACTCAAAATTTTGGCTGTATTTAGTGTATTCTAGCATCCTGAAGATGATTCCAGCATTAATTTCATTGTGCTTATGCTCATTTTTAAGATTTTGACATTTTCACCTTACGTGTACAATCAGGTGCTGAAAACGCGTTTAAAGCAATAAAAAGTTCATTTTGGCTCTCACACCTAAACTAAACGTTGTAGACTCAAAATTTTTGCTGTATTTAGTGTATTCTAGCATCCTGAAGATGATTCCAGCATTAATTTCATTGTGCGTATGCTCATTTTGAAGATTTTGACATTTTCACCTAAAGTGCACAATCAGGCTGAAAACGCATTTAAAGCCATAAAAAGTTCATTTTGGCTCTCACACCTAAACTAAACGTTGTAGACTCAAAATTTTTGCTGTATTTAGTGTATTCTAGCATCCTGAAGATGATTCCAGCATTAATTTCATTGTGCTTATGCTCATTTAGAAGATTTTGACATTTTCACCTTAAGTGTACAATCAGGGGCTGAAAACGCGTTTAAAGCAATAAAAAGTTCATTTTGGCTCTCACACCTAAACTAAACGTTGTAGACTCAAAATTTTTGCTGTATTTAGTGTATTCTAGCATCCTGAAGATGATTCCAGCATTAATTTCATTGTGCTTATGCTCATTTTGAAGATTTTGACATTTTCACCTAAAGTGCACAATCAGGCTGAAAACGCATTTAAAGCAATAAAAAGTTCATTTTGGCTCTCACACCTAAACTAAACGTTGTAGACTCAAAATTTTTGCTGTATTTCGTGTATTTTATCATCCTGAAGATGATTCCAGCATTAATTTCATTGTGCTTATGCTCATTTTTAAGATTTTGACATTTTCACCTAAAGTGCACAATCAGGCTGAAAACGCATTTAAAGCAATAAAAAGTTCATTTTGGCTCTCACACCTAAACTAAACGTTGTAGACTCAAAATTTTTGCTGTATTTAGTGTATTCTAGCATCCTGAAGATGATTCCAGCATTAATTTCATTGTGCTTATGCTCATTTTTGAAGATTTTGACATTTTCACCTTAAGTGTACAATCAGGTGCTGAAAACGCGTTTAAAGCAATAAAAAGTTCATTTTGGCTCTCACACCTAAACTAAACGTTGTAGACTCAAAATTTTTGCTGTATTTGGTGTATTCTAGCATCCTGAAGATACCAGCATTAATTTCATTGTGCTTATGCTCATTTTGAAGATTTTGACATTTTCACCTTAAGTGTACAATCAGGGGCTGAAAACGCATTTAAAGCAATAAAAAGTTGATTTTGGCTCTCACACCTAAAATAAACGTTGTAGACTCAAAATTTTTGCTGTACTTAGTGTATTCTAGCATCCTGAAGATGATTCCAGCATTAATTTCATTGTGCTTATGTTCATTTTTGAAGATTTTGACATTTTCACCTAAAGTGCACAATCAGGCTGAAAACGCATTTAAAGCCATAAAAAGTTCATTTTGGCTCTCACACCTAAACTGAACGTTGTAGACTCAACATTTTTGCTGTATTTAGTGTATTTTAGCATCCTGAAGATGATTCCAGCATTAATTTCATTGTGCTTATGCTCATTTTGAAGATTTTGACATTTTCACCTTAAGTGTACAATCAGGGGCTGAAAACGCGTTTAAAGCAATAAAAAGTTCATTTTGGCTATCACACCTAAACTAAACGTTGAATACTCAAAATTTTTGTTGTATTTAGTGTATTCTAGCATCCTGAAGATGATTCCAGCATTAATTTCATCGTGCTTATGCTCATTTTGAAGATTTTGACATTTTCACCTAAAGTGCACAATCAGGCTGAAAACGCATTTAAAGCAATAAAAAGTTCATTTTGGCTCTCACACCTAAACTAAACGTTGTAGACTCAAAATTTTTGCTGTGTTTAGTGTATTCTAGCATCCTGAAGATGATTCCAGCATTAATTTCATTGTGCTTATTCTCATTTTGAAGATTTTGACATTTTCACCTTACGTGTACAATCAGGGGCTGAAAACGCGTTTAAAACAATAAAAAGTTCATTTTGGCTCTCACACCTAAACTAAACGTTGTAGACTCAAAATTTTTGCTGTATTTAGTGTATTCTAGCATCCTGAAGATGATTCCAGCATTAATTTCATTGTGCTTATGCTCATTTTTAAGATTTTGACATTTTCACCTAAAGGGTACAATCTGGCTGAAAACGCATATAAAGCAATAAAAAGTTCATTTTGGCACTCACACCTAAACTAAACGTTGTAGACTCAAAATTTTTGCTGTATTTAGTGTATTCTAGCATCTTGAAGATGATTCCAGCATTAATTTCATTGTGCTTATGCTCATTTTGAAGATTTTGACATTTTCACCTAAAGTGCACAATCAGGCTGAAAACGCATTTAAAGCAATAAAAAGTTGATTTTGGCTCTCACACCTAAAATAAACGTTGTAGACTCAAAATTTTTGCTGTACTTAGTGTATTCTAGCATCCTGAAGATGATTCCAGCATTAATTTCATTGTGCTTATGTTCATTTTTGAAGATTTTGACATTTTCACCTTAAGTGTACAATCAGGGGCTGAAAACGCATTTAAAGCAATAAAAAGTTCATTTTGGCTCTCACACCTAAACTGAACGTTGTAGACTCAACATTTTTGCTGTATTTAGTGTATTTTAGCATCCTGAAGATGATTCCAGCATTAATTTCATTGTGCTTATGCTCATTTTGAAGATTTTGACATTTTCACCTTAAGTGTACAATCAGGGGCTGAAAACGCGTTTAAAGCAATAAAAAGTTCATTTTGGCTATCACACCTAAACTAAACGTTGAATACTCAAAATTTTTGTTGTATTTAGTGTATTCTAGCATCCTGAAGATGATTACTGCATTAATTTCATCGTGCTTATGCTCATTTTGAAGATTTTGACATTTTCACCTAAAGTGCACAATCAGGCTGAAAACGCATTTAAAGCAATAAAAAGTTCATTTTGGCTCTCACACCTAAAATAAACGTTGTAGACTCAAAATTTTTGCTGTATTTAGTGTATTCTAGCATCCTGAAGATGATTCCAGCATTAATTTCATTGTGCTTATGCTCATTTTTAAGATTTTGACATTTTCACCTAAAGTGCACAATCAGGCTGAAAACGCATTTAAAGCAATAAAAAGTTCATTTTGGCTCTCACACCTAAACTAAACGTTGTAGACTCAAAATTTTTGCTGTACTTAGTGTATTCTAGCATCCTGAAGATGATTCCAGGATTAATTTCATTGTGCTTATGCTCATTTTTGAAGATTTTGACATTTTCACCTTAAGTGTACAATCAGGGGCTGAAAACGCATTTAAAGCAATAAAAAGTTCATTTTGGCTCTCACACCTAAACTAAACGTTGTAGACTCAAAATTTTTGCTGTATTTAGTGTATTCTAGCATCCTGAAGATGATTCCAGCATTAATTTCATTGTGCTTATGCTCATTTTTAAGATTTTGACATTTTCACCTAAAGTGCACAATCAGGCTGAAAACGCATTTAAAGCAATAAAAAGTTCATTTTGGCTCTCACACCTAAACTAAACGTTGTAGACTCAAAATTTTTGCTGTATTTAGTGTATTCTAGCATCCTGAAGATGATTCCAGCATTAATTTCATTGTGCTTATGCTCATTTTTAAGATTTTGACATTTTCACCTTAAGTGTACAATCAGGTGCTGAAAACGCGTTTAAAGCAATAAAAAGTTCATTTTGGCTCTCACACCTAAACTAAACGTTGTAGACTCAAAATTTTTGCTGTATTTAGTGTATTCTAGCATCCTGAAGATGATTGCAGCATTAATTTCATTGTGCTTATGCTCATTTTTAAGATTTTGACATTTTCACCTAAAGTGCACAATCAGGCTGAAAACGCATTTAAAGCAATAAAAAGTTCATTTTGGCTCTCACACCTAAACTAAACGTTGTAGACTCAAAATTTTTGCTGTGTTTAGTGTATTCTAGCATCCTGAAGATGATTCCAGCATTAATTTCATTGTGCTTATTCTCATTTTGAAGATTTTGACATTTTCACCTTACGTGTACAATCAGGGGCTGAAAACGCGTTTAAAGCAATAAAAAGTTCATTTTGGCTCTCACACCTAAACTAAACGTTGTAGACTCAAAATTTTTGCTGTATTTAGTGTATTCTAGCATCCTGAAGATGATTCCAGCATTAATTTCATTGTGCTTATGCTCATTTTTAAGATTTTGACATTTTCACCTAAAGGGTACAATCTGGCTGAAAACGCATATAAAGCAATAAAAAGTTCATTTTGGCACTCACACCTAAACTAAACGTTGTAGACTCAAAATTTTTGCTGTATTTCGTGTATTTTATCATCCTGAAGATGATTCCAGCATTAATTTCATTGTGCTTATGCTCATTTTTAAGATTTTGACATTTTCACCTAAAGTGCACAATCAGGCTGAAAACGCATTTAAAGCAATAAAAAGTTCATTTTGGCTCTCACACCTAAACTAAACGTTGTAGACTCAAAATTTTGGCTGTATTTAGTGTATTCTAGCATCCTGAAGATGATTCCAGCATTAATTTCATTGTGCTTATGCTCATTTTTAAGATTTTGACATTTTCACCTTACGTGTACAATCAGGTGCTGAAAACGCGTTTAAAGCAATAAAAAGTTCATTTTGGCTCTCACACCTAAACTAAACGTTGTAGACTCAAAATTTTTGCTGTATTTAGTGTATTCTAGCATCCTGAAGATGATTCCAGCATTAATTTCATTGTGCGTATGCTCATTTTGAAGATTTTGACATTTTCACCTAAAGTGCACAATCAGGCTGAAAACGCATTTAAAGCCATAAAAAGTTCATTTTGGCTCTCACACCTAAACTAAACGTTGTAGACTCAAAATTTTTGCTGTATTTAGTGTATTCTAGCATCCTGAAGATGATTCCAGCATTAATTTCATTGTGCTTATGCTCATTTGAAGATTTTGACATTTTCACCTTACGTGTACAATCAGGGGCTGAAAACGCGTTTAAAGCAATAAAAAGTTCATTTTGGCTCTCACACCTAAACTAAACGTTGTAGACTCAAAATTTTTGCTGTATTTAGTGTATTCTAGCATCCTGAAGATGATTCCAGCATTAATTTCATTGTGCTTATGCTCATTTAGAAGATTTTGACATTTTCACCTTAAGTGTACAATCAGGGGCTGAAAACGCGTTTAAAGCAATAAAAAGTTCATTTTGGCTCTCACACCTAAACTAAACGTTGTAGACTCAAAATTTTTGCTGTATTTAGTGTATTCTAGCATCCTGAAGATGATTCCAGCATTAATTTCATTGTGCTTATGCTCATTTTGAAGATTTTGACATTTTCACCTAAAGTGCACAATCAGGCTGAAAACGCATTTAAAGCAATAAAAAGTTCATTTTGGCTCTCACACCTAAACTGAACGTTGTAGACTCAACATTTTTGCTGTATTTCGTGTATTTTAGCATCCTGAAGATGATTCCAGCATTAATTTCATTGTGCTTATGCTCATTTTGAAGATTTTGACATTTTCACCTTAAGTGTACAATCAGGGGCTGAAAACGCGTTTAAAGCAATAAAAAGTTCATTTTGGCTATCACACCTAAACTAAACGTTGAATACTCAAAATTTTTGTTGTATTTAGTGTATTCTAGCATCCTGAAGATGATTACTGCATTAATTTCATCGTGCTTATGCTCATTTTGAAGATTTTGACATTTTCACCTAAAGTGCACAATCAGGCTGAAAACGCATTTAAAGCAATAAAAAGTTCATTTTGGCTCTCACACCTAAAATAAACGTTGTAGACTCAAAATTTTTGCTGTATTTAGTGTATTCTATCATCCTGAAGATGATTCCAGCATTAATTTCATTGTGCTTATGCTCATTTTTAAGATTTTGACATTTTCACCTAAAGTGCACAATCAGGCTGAAAACGCATTTAAAGCAATAAAAAGTTCATTTTGGCTCTCACACCTAAACTAAACGTTGTAGACTCAAAATTTTTGCTGTATTTAGTGTATTCTAGCATCCTGAAGATGATTGCAGCATTAATTTCATTGTGCTTATGCTCATTTTTAAGATTTTGACATTTTCACCTAAAGTGCACAATCAGGCTGAAAACGCATTTAAAGCAATAAAAAGTTCATTTTGGCTCTCACACCTAAACTAAACGTTGTAGACTCAAAATTTTTGCTGTGTTTAGTGTATTCTAGCATCCTGAAGATGATTCCAGCATTAATTTCATTGTGCTTATTCTCATTTTGAAGATTTTGACATTTTCACCTTACGTGTACAATCAGGGGCTGAAAACGCGTTTAAAACAATAAAAAGTTCATTTTGGCTCTCACACCTAAACTAAACGTTGTAGACTCAAAATTTTTGCTGTATTTAGTGTATTCTAGCATCCTGAAGATGATTCCAGCATTAATTTCATTGTGCTTATGCTCATTTTTAAGATTTTGACATTTTCACCTAAAGGGTACAATCTGGCTGAAAACGCATATAAAGCAATAAAAAGTTCATTTTGGCACTCACACCTAAACTAAACGTTGTAGACTCAAAATTTTTGCTGTATTTAGTGTATTCTAGCATCTTGAAGATGATTCCAGCATTAATTTCATTGTGCTTATGCTCATTTTGAAGATTTTGACATTTTCACCTAAAGTGCACAATCAGGCTGAAAACGCATTTAAAGCAATAAAAAGTTGATTTTGGCTCTCACACCTAAAATAAACGTTGTAGACTCAAAATTTTTGCTGTACTTAGTGTATTCTAGCATCCTGAAGATGATTCCAGCATTAATTTCATTGTGCTTATGCTCATTTTTGAAGATTTTGACATTTTCACCTTAAGTGTACAATCAGGGGCTGAAAACGCATTTAAATCAATAAAAAGTTCATTTTGGCTCTCACACCTAAACTGAACGTTGTAGACTCAACATTTTTGCTGTATTTAGTGTATTTTAGCATCCTGAAGATGATTCCAGCATTAATTTCATTGTGCTTATGCTCATTTTGAAGATTTTGACATTTTCACCTTAAGTGTACAATCAGGGGCTGAAAACGCGTTTAAAGCAATAAAAAGTTCATTTTGGCTATCACACCTAAACTAAACGTTGAATACTCAAAATTTTTGTTGTATTTAGTGTATTCTAGCATCCTGAAGATGATTCCAGCATTAATTTCATTGTGCTTATGCTCATTTTTAAGATTTTGACATTTTCACCTAAAGGGTACAATCTGGCTGAAAACGCATATAAAGCAATAAAAAGTTCATTTTGGCACTCACACCTAAACTAAACGTTGTAGACTCAAAATTTTTGCTGTATTTAGTGTATTCTAGCATCTTGAAGATGATTCCAGCATTAATTTCATTGTGCTTATGCTCATTTTGAAGATTTTGACATTTTCACCTAAAGTGCACAATCAGGCTGAAAACGCATTTAAAGCAATAAAAAGTTGATTTTGGCTCTCACACCTAAACTAAACGTTGTAGACTCAAAATTTTTGCTGTATTTCGTGTATTTTATCATCCTGAAGATGATTCCAGCATTAATTTCATTGTGCTTATGCTCATTTTTAAGATTTTGACATTTTCACCTAAAGTGCACAATCAGGCTGAAAACGCATTTAAAGCAATAAAAAGTTCATTTTGGCTCTCACACCTAAACTAAACGTTGTAGACTCAAAATTTTGGCTGTATTTAGTGTATTCTAGCATCCTGAAGATGATTCCAGCATTAATTTCATTGTGCTTATGCTCATTTTTAAGATTTTGACATTTTCACCTTACGTGTACAATCAGGTGCTGAAAACGCGTTTAAAGCAATAAAAAGTTCATTTTGGCTCTCACACCTAAACTAAACGTTGTAGACTCAAAATTTTTGCTGTATTTAGTGTATTCTAGCATCCTGAAGATGATTCCAGCATTAATTTCATTGTGCGTATGCTCATTTTGAAGATTTTGACATTTTCACCTAAAGTGCACAATCAGGCTGAAAACGCATTTAAAGCCATAAAAAGTTCATTTTGGCTCTCACACCTAAACTAAACGTTGTAGACTCAAAATTTTTGCTGTATTTAGTGTATTCTAGCATCCTGAAGATGATTCCAGCATTAATTTCATTGTGCTTATGCTCATTTAGAAGATTTTGACATTTTCACCTTAAGTGTACAATCAGGGGCTGAAAACGCGTTTAAAGCAATAAAAAGTTCATTTTGGCTCTCACACCTAAACTAAACGTTGTAGACTCAAAATTTTTGCTGTATTTAGTGTATTCTAGCATCCTGAAGATGATTCCAGCATTAATTTCATTGTGCTTATGCTCATTTTGAAGATTTTGACATTTTCACCTAAAGTGCACAATCAGGCTGAAAACGCATTTAAAGCAATAAAAAGTTCATTTTGGCTCTCACACCTAAACTAAACGTTGTAGACTCAAAATTTTTGCTGTATTTCGTGTATTTTATCATCCTGAAGATGATTCCAGCATTAATTTCATTGTGCTTATGCTCATTTTTAAGATTTTGACATTTTCACCTAAAGTGCACAATCAGGCTGAAAACGCATTTAAAGCAATAAAAAGTTCATTTTGGCTCTCACACCTAAACTAAACGTTGTAGACTCAAAATTTTTGCTGTATTTAGTGTATTCTAGCATCCTGAAGATGATTCCAGCATTAATTTCATTGTGCTTATGCTCATTTTTGAAGATTTTGACATTTTCACCTTAAGTGTACAATCAGGTGCTGAAAACGCGTTTAAAGCAATAAAAAGTTCATTTTGGCTCTCACACCTAAACTAAACGTTGTAGACTCAAAATTTTTGCTGTATTTGGTGTATTCTAGCATCCTGAAGATACCAGCATTAATTTCATTGTGCTTATGCTCATTTTGAAGATTTTGACATTTTCACCTTAAGTGTACAATCAGGGGCTGAAAACGCATTTAAAGCAATAAAAAGTTGATTTTGGCTCTCACACCTAAAATAAACGTTGTAGACTCAAAATTTTTGCTGTACTTAGTGTATTCTAGCATCCTGAAGATGATTCCAGCATTAATTTCATTGTGCTTATGTTCATTTTTGAAGATTTTGACATTTTCACCTAAAGTGCACAATCAGGCTGAAAACGCATTTAAAGCCATAAAAAGTTCATTTTGGCTCTCACACCTAAACTGAACGTTGTAGACTCAACATTTTTGCTGTATTTAGTGTATTTTAGCATCCTGAAGATGATTCCAGCATTAATTTCATTGTGCTTATGCTCATTTTGAAGATTTTGACATTTTCACCTTAAGTGTACAATCAGGGGCTGAAAACGCGTTTAAAGCAATAAAAAGTTCATTTTGGCTATCACACCTAAACTAAACGTTGAATACTCAAAATTTTTGTTGTATTTAGTGTATTCTAGCATCCTGAAGATGATTCCAGCATTAATTTCATCGTGCTTATGCTCATTTTGAAGATTTTGACATTTTCACCTAAAGTGCACAATCAGGCTGAAAACGCATTTAAAGCAATAAAAAGTTCATTTTGGCTCTCACACCTAAACTAAACGTTGTAGACTCAAAATTTTTGCTGTGTTTAGTGTATTCTAGCATCCTGAAGATGATTCCAGCATTAATTTCATTGTGCTTATTCTCATTTTGAAGATTTTGACATTTTCACCTTACGTGTACAATCAGGGGCTGAAAACGCGTTTAAAACAATAAAAAGTTCATTTTGGCTCTCACACCTAAACTAAACGTTGTAGACTCAAAATTTTTGCTGTATTTAGTGTATTCTAGCATCCTGAAGATGATTCCAGCATTAATTTCATTGTGCTTATGCTCATTTTTAAGATTTTGACATTTTCACCTAAAGGGTACAATCTGGCTGAAAACGCATATAAAGCAATAAAAAGTTCATTTTGGCACTCACACCTAAACTAAACGTTGTAGACTCAAAATTTTTGCTGTATTTAGTGTATTCTAGCATCTTGAAGATGATTCCAGCATTAATTTCATTGTGCTTATGCTCATTTTGAAGATTTTGACATTTTCACCTAAAGTGCACAATCAGGCTGAAAACGCATTTAAAGCAATAAAAAGTTGATTTTGGCTCTCACACCTAAAATAAACGTTGTAGACTCAAAATTTTTGCTGTACTTAGTGTATTCTAGCATCCTGAAGATGATTCCAGCATTAATTTCATTGTGCTTATGTTCATTTTTGAAGATTTTGACATTTTCACCTTAAGTGTACAATCAGGGGCTGAAAACGCATTTAAAGCAATAAAAAGTTCATTTTGGCTCTCACACCTAAACTGAACGTTGTAGACTCAACATTTTTGCTGTATTTAGTGTATTTTAGCATCCTGAAGATGATTCCAGCATTAATTTCATTGTGCTTATGCTCATTTTGAAGATTTTGACATTTTCACCTTAAGTGTACAATCAGGGGCTGAAAACGCGTTTAAAGCAATAAAAAGTTCATTTTGGCTATCACACCTAAACTAAACGTTGAATACTCAAAATTTTTGTTGTATTTAGTGTATTCTAGCATCCTGAAGATGATTACTGCATTAATTTCATCGTGCTTATGCTCATTTTGAAGATTTTGACATTTTCACCTAAAGTGCACAATCAGGCTGAAAACGCATTTAAAGCAATAAAAAGTTCATTTTGGCTCTCACACCTAAAATAAACGTTGTAGACTCAAAATTTTTGCTGTATTTAGTGTATTCTAGCATCCTGAAGATGATTCCAGCATTAATTTCATTGTGCTTATGCTCATTTTTAAGATTTTGACATTTTCACCTAAAGTGCACAATCAGGCTGAAAACGCATTTAAAGCAATAAAAAGTTCATTTTGGCTCTCACACCTAAACTAAACGTTGTAGACTCAAAATTTTTGCTGTATTTAGTGTATTCTAGCATCCTGAAGATGATTCCAGCATTAATTTCATTGTGCTTATGCTCATTTTTAAGATTTTGACATTTTCACCTTAAGTGTACAATCAGGTGCTAAAAACGCGTTTAAAGCAATAAAAAGTTCATTTTGGCTCTCACACCTAAACTAAACGTTGTAGACTCAAAATTTTTGCTGTATTTAGTGTATTCTAGCATCCTGAAGATGATTCCAGCATTAATTTCATTGTGCTTATGCTCATTTTTAAGATTTTGACATTTTCACCTAAAGGGTACAATCTGGCTGAAAACTTATATAAAGCAATAAAAAGTTCATTTTGGCACTCACACCTAAACTAAACGTTGTAGACTCAAAATTTTTGCTGTATTTAGTGTATTCTAGCATCTTGAAGATGATTCCAGCATTAATTTCATTGTGCTTATGCTCATTTTGAAGATTTTGACATTTTCACCTAAAGTGCACAATCAGGCTGAAAACGCATTTAAAGCAATAAAAAGTTGATTTTGGCTCTCACACCTAAAATAAACGTTGTAGACTCAAAATTTTTGCTGTACTTAGTGTATTCTAGCATCCTGAAGATGATTCCAGGATTAATTTCATTGTGCTTATGCTCATTTTTGAAGATTTTGACATTTTCACCTTAAGTGTACAATCAGGGGCTGAAAACGCATTTAAAGCAATAAAAAGTTCATTTTGGCTCTCACACCTAAACTAAACGTTGTAGACTCAAAATTTTTGCTGTATTTAGTGTATTCTAGCATCCTGAAGA
The DNA here is from genome assembly GCF_051991255.1 of Vanacampus margaritifer. NCBI lineage: Eukaryota > Metazoa > Chordata > Actinopteri > Syngnathiformes > Syngnathidae > Vanacampus > Vanacampus margaritifer. The sequence goes on from NC_135451.1 coordinate 821,679, forward strand.
TGATTCCAGCATTAATTTCATTGTGCTTATGCTCATTTTGAAGATTTTGACATTTTCACCTAAAGTGCACAATCAGGCTGAAAACGCATTTAAAGCAATAAAAAGTTCATTTTGGCTCTCACACCTAAACTAAACGTTGTAGACTCAAAATTTTTGCTGTATTTAGTGTATTTTATCATCCTGAAGATGATTCCAGCATTAATTTCATTGTGCTTATGCTCATTTGAAGATTTTGACATTTTCACCTTACGTGTACAATCAGGGGCTGAAAACGCGTTTAAAGCAATAAAAAGTTCATTTTGGCTCTCACACCTAAACTAAACGTTGTAGACTCAAAATTTTTGCTGTATTTAGTGTATTCTAGCATCCTGAAGATGATTCCAGCATTAATTTCATTGTGCTTATGCTCATTTAGAAGATTTTGACATTTTCACCTTAAGTGTACAATCAGGGGCTGAAAACGCGTTTAAAGCAATAAAAAGTTCATTTTGGCTCTCACACCTAAACTAAACGTTGTAGACTCAAAATTTTTGCTGTATTTAGTGTATTCTAGCATCCTGAAGATGATTCCAGCATTAATTTCATTGTGCTTATGCTCATTTTGAAGATTTTGACATTTTCACCTAAAGTGCACAATCAGGCTGAAAACGCATTTAAAGCAATAAAAAGTTCATTTTGGCTCTCACAACTAAACTAAACGTTGTAGACTCAAAATTTTTGCTGTATTTCGTGTATTTTATCATCCTGAAGATGATTCCAGCATTAATTTCATTGTGCTTATGCTCATTTTTAAGATTTTGACATTTTCACCTAAAGTGCACAATCAGGCTGAAAACGCATTTAAAGCAATAAAAAGTTCATTTTGGCTCTCACACCTAAACTAAACGTTGTAGACTCAAAATTTTGGCTGTATTTAGTGTATTCTAGCATCCTGAAGATGATTCCAGCATTAATTTCATTGTGCTTATGCTCATTTTTAAGATTTTGACATTTTCACCTTACGTGTACAATCAGGTGCTGAAAACGCGTTTAAAGCAATAAAAAGTTCATTTTGGCTCTCACACCTAAACTAAACGTTGTAGACTCAAAATTTTTGCTGTATTTAGTGTATTCTAGCATCCTGAAGATGATTCCAGCATTAATTTCATTGTGCGTATGCTCATTTTGAAGATTTTGACATTTTCACCTAAAGTGCACAATCAGGCTGAAAACGCATTTAAAGCCATAAAAAGTTCATTTTGGCTCTCACACCTAAACTAAACGTTGTAGACTCAAAATTTTTGCTGTATTTAGTGTATTCTAGCATCCTGAAGATGATTCCAGCATTAATTTCATTGTGCTTATGCTCATTTGAAGATTTTGACATTTTCACCTTACGTGTACAATCAGGGGCTGAAAACGCGTTTAAAGCAATAAAAAGTTCATTTTGGCTCTCACACCTAAACTAAACGTTGTAGACTCAAAATTTTTGCTGTATTTAGTGTATTCTAGCATCCTGAAGATGATTCCAGCATTAATTTCATTGTGCTTATGCTCATTTAGAAGATTTTGACATTTTCACCTTAAGTGTACAATCAGGGGCTGAAAACGCGTTTAAAGCAATAAAAAGTTCATTTTGGCTCTCACACCTAAACTAAACGTTGTAGACTCAAAATTTTTGCTGTATTTAGTGTATTCTAGCATCCTGAAGATGATTCCAGCATTAATTTCATTGTGCTTATGCTCATTTTGAAGATTTTGACATTTTCACCTAAAGTGCACAATCAGGCTGAAAACGCATTTAAAGCAATAAAAAGTTCATTTTGGCTCTCACACCTAAACTAAACGTTGTAGACTCAAAATTTTTGCTGTATTTCGTGTATTTTATCATCCTGAAGATGATTCCAGCATTAATTTCATTGTGCTTATGCTCATTTTTAAGATTTTGACATTTTCACCTAAAGTGCACAATCAGGCTGAAAACGCATTTAAAGCAATAAAAAGTTCATTTTGGCTCTCACACCTAAACTAAACGTTGTAGACTCAAAATTTTTGCTGTATTTAGTGTATTCTAGCATCCTGAAGATGATTCCAGCATTAATTTCATTGTGCTTATGCTCATTTTGAATATTTTGACATTTTCACCTAAAGTGCACAATCAGGCTGAAAACGCATTTAAAGCAATAAAAAGTTCATTTTGGCTCTCACACCTAAACTGAACGTTGTAGACTCAACATTTTTGCTGTATTTAGTGTATTTTAGCATCCTGAAGATGATTCCAGCATTAATTTCATTGTGCTTATGCTCATTTTGAAGATTTTGACATTTTCACCTTAAGTGTACAATCAGGGGCTGAAAACGCGTTTAAAGCAATAAAAAGTTCATTTTGGCTATCACACCTAAACTAAACGTTGAATACTCAAAATTTTTGTTGTATTTAGTGTATTCTAGCATCCTGAAGATGATTACTGCATTAATTTCATCGTGCTTATGCTCATTTTGAAGATTTTGACATTTTCACCTAAAGTGCACAATCAGGCTGAAAACGCATTTAAAGCAATAAAAAGTTCATTTTGGCTCTCACACCTAAAATAAACGTTGTAGACTCAAAATTTTTGCTGTATTTAGTGTATTCTATCATCCTGAAGATGATTCCAGCATTAATTTCATTGTGCTTATGCTCATTTTTAAGATTTTGACATTTTCACCTAAAGTGCACAATCAGGCTGAAAACGCATTTAAAGCAATAAAAAGTTCATTTTGGCTCTCACACCTAAACTAAACGTTGTAGACTCAAAATTTTTGCTGTATTTAGTGTATTCTAGCATCCTGAAGATGATTGCAGCATTAATTTCATTGTGCTTATGCTCATTTTTAAGATTTTGACATTTTCACCTAAAGTGCACAATCAGGCTGAAAACGCATTTAAAGCAATAAAAAGTTCATTTTGGCTCTCACACCTAAACTAAACGTTGTAGACTCAAAATTTTTGCTGTGTTTAGTGTATTCTAGCATCCTGAAGATGATTCCAGCATTAATTTCATTGTGCTTATTCTCATTTTGAAGATTTTGACATTTTCACCTTACGTGTACAATCAGGGGCTGAAAACGCGTTTAAAACAATAAAAAGTTCATTTTGGCTCTCACACCTAAACTAAACGTTGTAGACTCAAAATTTTTGCTGTATTTAGTGTATTCTAGCATCCTGAAGATGATTCCAGCATTAATTTCATTGTGCTTATGCTCATTTTTAAGATTTTGACATTTTCACCTAAAGGGTACAATCTGGCTGAAAACGCATATAAAGCAATAAAAAGTTCATTTTGGCACTCACACCTAAACTAAACGTTGTAGACTCAAAATTTTTGCTGTATTTAGTGTATTCTAGCATCTTGAAGATGATTCCAGCATTAATTTCATTGTGCTTATGCTCATTTTGAAGATTTTGACATTTTCACCTAAAGTGCACAATCAGGCTGAAAACGCATTTAAAGCAATAAAAAGTTGATTTTGGCTCTCACACCTAAACTAAACGTTGTAGACTCAAAATTTTTGCTGTATTTCGTGTATTTTATCATCCTGAAGATGATTCCAGCATTAATTTCATTGTGCTTATGCTCATTTTTAAGATTTTGACATTTTCACCTAAAGTGCACAATCAGGCTGAAAACGCATTTAAAGCAATAAAAAGTTCATTTTGGCTCTCACACCTAAACTAAACGTTGTAGACTCAAAATTTTGGCTGTATTTAGTGTATTCTAGCATCCTGAAGATGATTCCAGCATTAATTTCATTGTGCTTATGCTCATTTTTAAGATTTTGACATTTTCACCTTACGTGTACAATCAGGTGCTGAAAACGCGTTTAAAGCAATAAAAAGTTCATTTTGGCTCTCACACCTAAACTAAACGTTGTAGACTCAAAATTTTTGCTGTATTTAGTGTATTCTAGCATCCTGAAGATGATTCCAGCATTAATTTCATTGTGCGTATGCTCATTTTGAAGATTTTGACATTTTCACCTAAAGTGCACAATCAGGCTGAAAACGCATTTAAAGCCATAAAAAGTTCATTTTGGCTCTCACACCTAAACTAAACGTTGTAGACTCAAAATTTTTGCTGTATTTAGTGTATTCTAGCATCCTGAAGATGATTCCAGCATTAATTTCATTGTGCTTATGCTCATTTAGAAGATTTTGACATTTTCACCTTAAGTGTACAATCAGGGGCTGAAAACGCGTTTAAAGCAATAAAAAGTTCATTTTGGCTCTCACACCTAAACTAAACGTTGTAGACTCAAAATTTTTGCTGTATTTAGTGTATTCTAGCATCCTGAAGATGATTCCAGCATTAATTTCATTGTGCTTATGCTCATTTTGAAGATTTTGACATTTTCACCTAAAGTGCACAATCAGGCTGAAAACGCATTTAAAGCAATAAAAAGTTCATTTTGGCTCTCACACCTAAACTAAACGTTGTAGACTCAAAATTTTTGCTGTATTTCGTGTATTTTATCATCCTGAAGATGATTCCAGCATTAATTTCATTGTGCTTATGCTCATTTTTAAGATTTTGACATTTTCACCTAAAGTGCACAATCAGGCTGAAAACGCATTTAAAGCAATAAAAAGTTCATTTTGGCTCTCACACCTAAACTAAACGTTGTAGACTCAAAATTTTTGCTGTATTTAGTGTATTCTAGCATCCTGAAGATGATTCCAGCATTAATTTCATTGTGCTTATGCTCATTTTTGAAGATTTTGACATTTTCACCTTAAGTGTACAATCAGGTGCTGAAAACGCGTTTAAAGCAATAAAAAGTTCATTTTGGCTCTCACACCTAAACTAAACGTTGTAGACTCAAAATTTTTGCTGTATTTGGTGTATTCTAGCATCCTGAAGATACCAGCATTAATTTCATTGTGCTTATGCTCATTTTGAAGATTTTGACATTTTCACCTTAAGTGTACAATCAGGGGCTGAAAACGCATTTAAAGCAATAAAAAGTTGATTTTGGCTCTCACACCTAAAATAAACGTTGTAGACTCAAAATTTTTGCTGTACTTAGTGTATTCTAGCATCCTGAAGATGATTCCAGCATTAATTTCATTGTGCTTATGTTCATTTTTGAAGATTTTGACATTTTCACCTAAAGTGCACAATCAGGCTGAAAACGCATTTAAAGCCATAAAAAGTTCATTTTGGCTCTCACACCTAAACTGAACGTTGTAGACTCAACATTTTTGCTGTATTTAGTGTATTTTAGCATCCTGAAGATGATTCCAGCATTAATTTCATTGTGCTTATGCTCATTTTGAAGATTTTGACATTTTCACCTTAAGTGTACAATCAGGGGCTGAAAACGCGTTTAAAGCAATAAAAAGTTCATTTTGGCTATCACACCTAAACTAAACGTTGAATACTCAAAATTTTTGTTGTATTTAGTGTATTCTAGCATCCTGAAGATGATTCCAGCATTAATTTCATCGTGCTTATGCTCATTTTGAAGATTTTGACATTTTCACCTAAAGTGCACAATCAGGCTGAAAACGCATTTAAAGCAATAAAAAGTTCATTTTGGCTCTCACACCTAAACTAAACGTTGTAGACTCAAAATTTTTGCTGTGTTTAGTGTATTCTAGCATCCTGAAGATGATTCCAGCATTAATTTCATTGTGCTTATTCTCATTTTGAAGATTTTGACATTTTCACCTTACGTGTACAATCAGGGGCTGAAAACGCGTTTAAAACAATAAAAAGTTCATTTTGGCTCTCACACCTAAACTAAACGTTGTAGACTCAAAATTTTTGCTGTATTTAGTGTATTCTAGCATCCTGAAGATGATTCCAGCATTAATTTCATTGTGCTTATGCTCATTTTTAAGATTTTGACATTTTCACCTAAAGGGTACAATCTGGCTGAAAACGCATATAAAGCAATAAAAAGTTCATTTTGGCACTCACACCTAAACTAAACGTTGTAGACTCAAAATTTTTGCTGTATTTAGTGTATTCTAGCATCTTGAAGATGATTCCAGCATTAATTTCATTGTGCTTATGCTCATTTTGAAGATTTTGACATTTTCACCTAAAGTGCACAATCAGGCTGAAAACGCATTTAAAGCAATAAAAAGTTGATTTTGGCTCTCACACCTAAAATAAACGTTGTAGACTCAAAATTTTTGCTGTACTTAGTGTATTCTAGCATCCTGAAGATGATTCCAGCATTAATTTCATTGTGCTTATGTTCATTTTTGAAGATTTTGACATTTTCACCTTAAGTGTACAATCAGGGGCTGAAAACGCATTTAAAGCAATAAAAAGTTCATTTTGGCTCTCACACCTAAACTGAACGTTGTAGACTCAACATTTTTGCTGTATTTAGTGTATTTTAGCATCCTGAAGATGATTCCAGCATTAATTTCATTGTGCTTATGCTCATTTTGAAGATTTTGACATTTTCACCTTAAGTGTACAATCAGGGGCTGAAAACGCGTTTAAAGCAATAAAAAGTTCATTTTGGCTATCACACCTAAACTAAACGTTGAATACTCAAAATTTTTGTTGTATTTAGTGTATTCTAGCATCCTGAAGATGATTACTGCATTAATTTCATCGTGCTTATGCTCATTTTGAAGATTTTGACATTTTCACCTAAAGTGCACAATCAGGCTGAAAACGCATTTAAAGCAATAAAAAGTTCATTTTGGCTCTCACACCTAAAATAAACGTTGTAGACTCAAAATTTTTGCTGTATTTAGTGTATTCTAGCATCCTGAAGATGATTCCAGCATTAATTTCATTGTGCTTATGCTCATTTTTAAGATTTTGACATTTTCACCTAAAGTGCACAATCAGGCTGAAAACGCATTTAAAGCAATAAAAAGTTCATTTTGGCTCTCACACCTAAACTAAACGTTGTAGACTCAAAATTTTTGCTGTACTTAGTGTATTCTAGCATCCTGAAGATGATTCCAGCATTAATTTCATTGTGCTTATGCTCATTTTGAATATTTTGACATTTTCACCTAAAGTGCACAATCAGGCTGAAAACGCATTTAAAGCAATAAAAAGTTCATTTTGGCTCTCACACCTAAACTGAACGTTGTAGACTCAAAATTTTTGCTGTATTTAGTGTATTCTAGCATCCTGAAGATGATTCCAGCATTAATTTCATTGTGCTTATGCTCATTTTTAAGATTTTGACATTTTCACCTAAAGTGCACAATCAGGCTGAAAACGCATTTAAAGCAATAAAAAGTTCATTTTGGCTCTCACACCTAAACTAAACGTTGTAGACTCAAAATTTTTGCTGTATTTAGTGTATTCTAGCATCCTGAAGATGATTCCAGCATTAATTTCATTGTGCTTATGCTCATTTTTAAGATTTTGACATTTTCACCTTAAGTGTACAATCAGGTGCTGAAAACGCGTTTAAAGCAATAAAAAGTTCATTTTGGCTCTCACACCTAAACTAAACGTTGTAGACTCAAAATTTTTGCTGTATTTAGTGTATTCTAGCATCCTGAAGATGATTGCAGCATTAATTTCATTGTGCTTATGCTCATTTTTAAGATTTTGACATTTTCACCTAAAGTGCACAATCAGGCTGAAAACGCATTTAAAGCAATAAAAAGTTCATTTTGGCTCTCACACCTAAACTAAACGTTGTAGACTCAAAATTTTTGCTGTGTTTAGTGTATTCTAGCATCCTGAAGATGATTCCAGCATTAATTTCATTGTGCTTATTCTCATTTTGAAGATTTTGACATTTTCACCTTACGTGTACAATCAGGGGCTGAAAACGCGTTTAAAGCAATAAAAAGTTCATTTTGGCTCTCACACCTAAACTAAACGTTGTAGACTCAAAATTTTTGCTGTATTTAGTGTATTCTAGCATCCTGAAGATGATTCCAGCATTAATTTCATTGTGCTTATGCTCATTTTTAAGATTTTGACATTTTCACCTAAAGGGTACAATCTGGCTGAAAACGCATATAAAGCAATAAAAAGTTCATTTTGGCACTCACACCTAAACTAAACGTTGTAGACTCAAAATTTTTGCTGTATTTCGTGTATTTTATCATCCTGAAGATGATTCCAGCATTAATTTCATTGTGCTTATGCTCATTTTTAAGATTTTGACATTTTCACCTAAAGTGCACAATCAGGCTGAAAACGCATTTAAAGCAATAAAAAGTTCATTTTGGCTCTCACACCTAAACTAAACGTTGTAGACTCAAAATTTTGGCTGTATTTAGTGTATTCTAGCATCCTGAAGATGATTCCAGCATTAATTTCATTGTGCTTATGCTCATTTTTAAGATTTTGACATTTTCACCTTACGTGTACAATCAGGTGCTGAAAACGCGTTTAAAGCAATAAAAAGTTCATTTTGGCTCTCACACCTAAACTAAACGTTGTAGACTCAAAATTTTTGCTGTATTTAGTGTATTCTAGCATCCTGAAGATGATTCCAGCATTAATTTCATTGTGCGTATGCTCATTTTGAAGATTTTGACATTTTCACCTAAAGTGCACAATCAGGCTGAAAACGCATTTAAAGCCATAAAAAGTTCATTTTGGCTCTCACACCTAAACTAAACGTTGTAGACTCAAAATTTTTGCTGTATTTAGTGTATTCTAGCATCCTGAAGATGATTCCAGCATTAATTTCATTGTGCTTATGCTCATTTGAAGATTTTGACATTTTCACCTTACGTGTACAATCAGGGGCTGAAAACGCGTTTAAAGCAATAAAAAGTTCATTTTGGCTCTCACACCTAAACTAAACGTTGTAGACTCAAAATTTTTGCTGTATTTAGTGTATTCTAGCATCCTGAAGATGATTCCAGCATTAATTTCATTGTGCTTATGCTCATTTAGAAGATTTTGACATTTTCACCTTAAGTGTACAATCAGGGGCTGAAAACGCGTTTAAAGCAATAAAAAGTTCATTTTGGCTCTCACACCTAAACTAAACGTTGTAGACTCAAAATTTTTGCTGTATTTAGTGTATTCTAGCATCCTGAAGATGATTCCAGCATTAATTTCATTGTGCTTATGCTCATTTTGAAGATTTTGACATTTTCACCTAAAGTGCACAATCAGGCTGAAAACGCATTTAAAGCAATAAAAAGTTCATTTTGGCTCTCACACCTAAACTAAACGTTGTAGACTCAAAATTTTTGCTGTATTTCGTGTATTTTATCATCCTGAAGATGATTCCAGCATTAATTTCATTGTGCTTATGCTCATTTTTAAGATTTTGACATTTTCACCTAAAGTGCACAATCAGGCTGAAAACGCATTTAAAGCAATAAAAAGTTCATTTTGGCTCTCACACCTAAACTAAACGTTGTAGACTCAAAATTTTTGCTGTATTTAGTGTATTCTAGCATCCTGAAGATGATTCCAGCATTAATTTCATTGTGCTTATGCTCATTTTGAATATTTTGACATTTTCACCTAAAGTGCACAATCAGGCTGAAAACGCATTTAAAGCAATAAAAAGTTCATTTTGGCTCTCACACCTAAACTGAACGTTGTAGACTCAACATTTTTGCTGTATTTAGTGTATTTTAGCATCCTGAAGATGATTCCAGCATTAATTTCATTGTGCTTATGCTCATTTTGAAGATTTTGACATTTTCACCTTAAGTGTACAATCAGGGGCTGAAAACGCGTTTAAAGCAATAAAAAGTTCATTTTGGCTATCACACCTAAACTAAACGTTGAATACTCAAAATTTTTGTTGTATTTAGTGTATTCTAGCATCCTGAAGATGATTACTGCATTAATTTCATCGTGCTTATGCTCATTTTGAAGATTTTGACATTTTCACCTAAAGTGCACAATCAGGCTGAAAACGCATTTAAAGCAATAAAAAGTTCATTTTGGCTCTCACACCTAAAATAAACGTTGTAGACTCAAAATTTTTGCTGTATTTAGTGTATTCTATCATCCTGAAGATGATTCCAGCATTAATTTCATTGTGCTTATGCTCATTTTTAAGATTTTGACATTTTCACCTAAAGTGCACAATCAGGCTGAAAACGCATTTAAAGCAATAAAAAGTTCATTTTGGCTCTCACACCTAAACTAAACGTTGTAGACTCAAAATTTTTGCTGTATTTAGTGTATTCTAGCATCCTGAAGATGATTGCAGCATTAATTTCATTGTGCTTATGCTCATTTTTAAGATTTTGACATTTTCACCTAAAGTGCACAATCAGGCTGAAAACGCATTTAAAGCAATAAAAAGTTCATTTTGGCTCTCACACCTAAACTAAACGTTGTAGACTCAAATTTTTTGCTGTGTTTAGTGTATTCTAGCATCCTGAAGATGATTCCAGCATTAATTTCATTGTGCTTATTCTCATTTTGAAGATTTTGACATTTTCACCTTACGTGTACAATCAGGGGCTGAAAACGCGTTTAAAACAATAAAAAGTTCATTTTGGCTCTCACACCTAAACTAAACGTTGTAGACTCAAAATTTTTGCTGTATTTAGTGTATTCTAGCATCCTGAAGATGATTCCAGCATTAATTTCATTGTGCTTATGCTCATTTTTAAGATTTTGACATTTTCACCTAAAGGGTACAATCTGGCTGAAAACGCATATAAAGCAATAAAAAGTTCATTTTGGCACTCACACCTAAACTAAACGTTGTAGACTCAAAATTTTTGCTGTATTTAGTGTATTCTAGCATCTTGAAGATGATTCCAGCATTAATTTCATTGTGCTTATGCTCATTTTGAAGATTTTGACATTTTCACCTAAAGTGCACAATCAGGCTGAAAACGCATTTAAAGCAATAAAAAGTTGATTTTGGCTCTCACACCTAAAATAAACGTTGTAGACTCAAAATTTTTGCTGTACTTAGTGTATTCTAGCATCCTGAAGATGATTCCAGCATTAATTTCATTGTGCTTATGCTCATTTTTGAAGATTTTGACATTTTCACCTTAAGTGTACAATCAGGGGCTGAAAACGCATTTAAATCAATAAAAAGTTCATTTTGGCTCTCACACCTAAACTGAACGTTGTAGACTCAACATTTTTGCTGTATTTAGTGTATTTTAGCATCCTGAAGATGATTCCAGCATTAATTTCATTGTGCTTATGCTCATTTTGAAGATTTTGACATTTTCACCTTAAGTGTACAATCAGGGGCTGAAAACGCGTTTAAAGCAATAAAAAGTTCATTTTGGCTATCACACCTAAACTAAACGTTGAATACTCAAAATTTTTGTTGTATTTAGTGTATTCTAGCATCCTGAAGATGATTACTGCATTAATTTCATCGTGCTTATGCTCATTTTGAAGATTTTGACATTTCACCTAAAGTGCACAATCAGGCTGAAAACGCATTTAAAGCAATAAAAAGTTCATTTTGGCTCTCACACATAAAATAAACGTTGTAGACTCAAAATTTTTGCTGTATTTAGTGTATTCTAGCATCCTGAAGATGATTCCAGCATTAATTTCATTGTGCTTATGCTCATTTTTAAGATTTTGACATTTTCACCTAAAGTGCACAATCAGGCTGAAAACGCATTTAAAGCAATAAAAAGTTCATTTTGGCTCTCACACCTAAACTAAACGTTGTAGACTCAAAATTTTTGCTGTATTTAGTGTATTCTAGCATCCTGAAGATGATTCCAGCATTAATTTCATTGTGCTTATGCTCATTTTTAAGATTTTGACATTTTCACCTTAAGTGTACAATCAGGTGCTGAAAACGCGTTTAAAGCAATAAAAAGTTCATTTTGGCTCTCACACCTAAACTAAACGTTGTAGACTCAAAATTTTTGCTGTATTTAGTGTATTCTAGCATCCTGAAGATGATTGCAGCATTAATTTCATTGTGCTTATGCTCATTTTTAAGATTTTGACATTTTCACCTAAAGTGCACAATCAGGCTGAAAACGCATTTAAAGCAATAAAAAGTTCATTTTGGCTCTCACACCTAAACTAAACGTTGTAGACTCAAAATTTTTGCTGTGTTTAGTGTATTCTAGCATCCTGAAGATGATTCCAGCATTAATTTCATTGTGCTTATTCTCATTTTGAAGATTTTGACATTTTCACCTTACGTGTACAATCAGGGGCTGAAAACGCGTTTAAAGCAATAAAAAGTTCATTTTGGCTCTCACACCTAAACTAAACGTTGTAGACTCAAAATTTTTGCTGTATTTAGTGTATTCTAGCATCCTGAAGATGATTCCAGCATTAATTTCATTGTGCTTATGCTCATTTTTAAGATTTTGACATTTTCACCTAAAGGGTACAATCTGGCTGAAAACGCATATAAAGCAATAAAAAGTTCATTTTGGCACTCACACCTAAACTAAACGTTGTAGACTCAAAATTTTTGCTGTATTTAGTGTATTCTAGCATCTTGAAGATGATTCCAGCATTAATTTCATTGTGCTTATGCTCATTTTGAAGATTTTGACATTTTCACTTAAAGTGCACAATCAGGCTGAAAACGCATTTAAAGCAATAAAAAGTTGATTTTGGCTCTCACACCTAAAATAAACGTTGTAGACTCAAAATTTTTGCTGTACTTAGTGTATTCTAGCATCCTGAAGATGATTCCAGGATTAATTTCATTGTGCTTATGCTCATTTTTGAAGATTTTGACATTTTCACCTTAAGTGTACAATCAGGGGCTGAAAACGCATTTAAAGCAATAAAAAGTTCATTTTGGCTCTCACACCTAAACTAAACGTTGTAGACTCAAAATTTTTGCTGTATTTAGTGTATTCTAGCATCCTGAAGATGATTCCAGCATTAATTTCATTGTGCTTATGCTCATTTTTAAGATTTTGACATTTTCACCTAAAGTGCACAATCAGGCTGAAAACGCATTTAAAGCAATAAAAAGTTCATTTTGGCTCCCACACCTAAACTAAACGTTGTAGACTCAAAATTTTTGCTGTATTTAGTGTATTCTAGCATCCTGAAGATGATTCCAGCATTAATTTCATTGTGCTTATGCTCATTTTGAAGATTTTGACATTTTCACCTTACGTGTACAATCAGGGGCTTAAAACGCGTTTAAAGCAATAAAAAGTTAATTTTGGCTCTCACACCTAAACTATACGTTGTAGACTCAAAATTTTTGCTGTATTTAGTGTATTCTAGCATCTTGAAGATGATTCCAGCATTAATTTCATTGTGCGTATGCTCATTTTGAAGATTTTGACATTTTCACCTAAAGTGCACAATCAGGCTGAAAACGCATTTAAAGCAATAAAAAGTTCATTTTGGCTCTCACACCTAAACTAAACGTTGTAGACTCAAAATTTTTGCTGTATTTAGTGTATTTTATCATCCTGAAGATGATTCCAGCATTAATTTCATTGTGCTTATGCTCATTTTTAAGATTTTGACATTTTCACCTAAAGTGCACAATCAGGCTGAAAACGCATTTAAAGCAATAAAAAGTTCATTTTGGCTCTCACACCTAAACTAAACGTTGTAGACTCAAAATTTTTGCTGTATTTAGTGTATTCTAGCATCCTGAAGATGATTCCAGCATTAATTTCATTGTGCTTATGCTCATTTTGAATATTTTGACATTTTCACCTAAAGGGCACAATCAGGCTGAAAACGCATTTAAAGCAATAAAAAGTTCATTTTGGCTCTCACACCTAAACTGAACGTTGTAGACTCAACATTTTTGCTGTATTTAGTGTATTTTAGCATCCTGAAGATGATTCCAGCATTAATTTCATTGTGCTTATGCTCATTTTGAAGATTTTGACATTTTCACCTTAAGTGTACAATCAGGGGCTGAAAACGCGTTTAAAGCAATAAAAAGTTAATTTTGGCTATCACACCTAAACTAAACGTTGAATACTCAAAATTTTTGTTGTATTTAGTGTATTCTAGCATCCTGAAGATGATTACTGCATTAATTTCATCGTGCTTATGCTCATTTTGAAGATTTTGACATTTTCACCTAAAGTGCACAATCAGGCTGAAAACGCATTTAAAGCAATAAAAAGTTCATTTTGGCTCTCACACCTAAAATAAACGTTGTAGACTCAAAATTTTTGCTGTATTTAGTGTATTCTAGCATCCTGAAGATGATTCCAGCATTAATTTCATTGTGCTTATGCTCATTTTGAAGATTTTGACATTTTCACCTAAAGTGCACAATCAGGCTGAAAACGCGTTCAAAGCAATAAAAAGTTCATTTTGGCTGTCACAACTAAACTAAACGTTGTAGACTCAAAATTTTTGCTGTATTTGGTGTATTCTAGCATCCTGAAGATGATTCCAGCATTAATTTCATTGTGCTTATGCTCATTTTGAAGATTTTGACATTTTCACCTAAAGTGCACAATCAGGCTGAAAACGCATTTAAAGCAATAAAAAGTTCATTTTGGCTCTCACACCTAAACTAAACGTTGTAGACTCAAAATTTTTGCTGTATTTAGTATTCTAGCATCCTGAAGATTATTCCAGCATTAATTTCATTGTGCTTATGCTCATTTTGAAGATTTTGACATTTTCACCTTAAGTGTACAATCAGGGGCTGAAAACGCGTTTAAAGCAATAAAAAGTTCATTTTGGCTCTCACACCTAAAATAAACGTTGTAGACTCAAAATTTTTGCTGTATTTAGTGTATTCTAGCATCCTGAAGATGATTCCAGCATTAATTTCATTGTGCTTATGCTCATTTTTAAGATTTTGACATTTTCACCTAAAGTGCACAATCAGGCTGAAAACGCATTTAAAGCAATAAAAATTTCATTTTGGCTCTCACACCTAAACTAAACGTTGTAGACTCAAAATTTTGGCTGTATTTAGTGTATTCTAGCATCCTGAAGATGATTCCAGCATTAATTTCATTGTGCTTATGCTCATTTTTAAGATTTTGACATTTTCACCTTAAGTGTACAATCAGGTGCTGAAAACGCGTTTAAAGCAATAAAAAGTTCATTTTGGCTCTCACACCTAAACTAAACGTTGTAGACTCAAAATTTTTGCTGTATTTAGTGTATTCTAGCATCCTGAAGATGATTGCAGCATTAATTTCATTGTGCTTATGCTAATTTTTTAGATTTTGACATTTTCACCTAAAGTGCACAATCAGGCTGAAAACGCATTTAAAGCAATAAAAAGTTCATTTTGGCTCTCACACCTAAACAAAACGTTGTAGACTCAAAATTTTTGCTGTATTTAGTGTATTCTAGCATCCTGAGGATTCCAGCATTAATTTCATTGTGCTTATGCTCATTTTTAAGATTTTGACGTTTTCACCTAAAGTGCACAATCTGGCTGAAAACGCATTTAAAGCAAAAAAAAGTTCATTTTTGCACTTACACCTAAACTAAACGTTGTAGACTCAAAATTCTTGCTGTATTTAGTGTATTCTAGCATCTTGAAGATGATTCCAGCATTAATTTCATTGTGCTTATGCTCATTTTGAAGATTTTGACATTTTCACCTAAAGTGCACAATCAGGCTGAAAACGCATTTAAAGCAATAAAAAGTTCATTTTGTCTCTCACACCTGAACTAAACGTTGTAGACTCAAAATTTTTGCTGTATTTGGTGTATTCTAGCATCCTGAAGATGATTCCAGCATTAATTTCATTGTGCTTATGCTCATTTTGAGGATTTTGACATTTTCACCTAAAGTGCACAATCAGGCTGAAAACGCATTTAAAGCAATAAAAAGTTCATTTTGGCTCTCACACCTAAACTAAACGTTGTAGACTCAAAATTGTTGCTGTATTTAGTGTATTCTAGCATCCTGAAGATTATTCCAGCATTAATTTCATTGTGCTTATGCTCATTTTGAAGATTTTGACATTTTCACCTTAAGTGTACAATCAGGGGCTGAAAACGCGTTTAAAGCAATAAAAAGTTCATTTTGGCTCTCACACCTAAACTAAACGTTGTAGACTCAACATTTTTGCTGTATTTAGTGTATTGTAGCATCCTGAAGATGATTCCAGCATTAATTTCATTGTGCTTATGCTCATTTTGAAGATTTTGACATTTTCACCTTAAGTGTACAATCAGGGGCTGAAAACGCGTTTAAAGCAATAAAAAGTTCATTTTGGCTCTCACACCTAAACTAAACGTTGTAGACTCAAAATTCTTGCTGTATTTAGTGTATTCTAGCATCCTGAAGATTCCAGCATTAATTTCATTGTGCTTATGCTCATTTTTAAGATTTTGACATTTTCACCTAAAGTGCACAATCAGGCTGAAAACGCATTTAAAGCAATAAAAAGTTCATTTTGGCTCTCACACCTAAACTAAACGTTGTAGACTCAAAATTTTTGCTGTGTTTAGTGTATTCTAGCATCCTGAAGATGATTCCAGCATTAATTTCATTGTGCTTATTCTCATTTTGAAGATTTTGACATTTTCACCTTATGTGTACAATCAGGGGCTGAAAACGCGTTTAAAGCAATAAAAAGTTCATTTTGGGTCTCACACCTAAACTAAACGTTGTAGACTCAAAATTTTTGCTGTATTTAGTGTATTCTAGCATCCTGAAGATGATTCCAGCATTAATTTCATTGTGCTTATGCTCATTTTTAAGATTTTGACATTTTCACCTAAAGGGTACAATCTGGCTGAAAACGCATATAAAGCAATAAAAAGTTCATTTTGGCACTCACACCTAAACTAAACGTTGTAGACTCAACATTTTTGCTGTATTTAGTGTATTCTAGCATCTTGAAGATGATTCCAGCATTAATTTCATTGTGCTTATGCTCATTTTGAAGATTTTGACATTTTCACCTAAAGTGCACAATCAGGCTGAAAACGCATTTAAAGCAATAAAAAGTTCATTTTGGCTCTCACACCTAAAATAAACGTTGTAGACTCAAAATTTTTGCTGTACTTAGTGTATTCTAGCATCCTGAAGATGATTCCAGCATTAATTTCATTGTGCTTATGCTCATTTTTGAAGATTTTGACATTTTCACCTTAAGTGTACAATCAGGGGCTGAAAACGCATTTAAAGCAATAAAAAGTTCATTTTGGCTCTCACACCTAAACTAAACGTTGTAGACTCAAAATTTTTGCTGTATTTAGTGTATTCTAGCATCCTGAAGATGATTCCAGCATTAATTTCATTGTGCTTATGCTCATTTTTAAGATTTTGACATTTTCACCTAAAGTGCACAATCAGGCTGAAAACGCATTTAAAGCAATAAAAAGTTCATTTTGGCTCCCACACCTAAACTAAACGTTGTAGACTCAAAATTTTTGCTGTATTTAGTGTATTCTAGCATCCTGAAGATGATTCCAGCATTAATTTCATTGTGCTTATGCTCATTTTGAAGATTTTGACATTTTCACCTTACGTGTACAATCAGGGGCTTAAAACGCGTTTAAAGCAATAAAAAGTTAATTTTGGCTCTCACACCTAAACTATACGTTGTAGACTCAAAATTTTTGCTGTATTTAGTGTATTCTAGCATCTTGAAGATGATTCCAGCATTAATTTCATTGTGCGTATGCTCATTTTGAAGATTTTGACATTTTCACCTTAAGTGCACAATCAGGCTGAAAACGCATTTAAAGCCATAAAAAGTTCATTTTGGCTCTCACACCTAAACTAAACGTTGTAGACTCAAAATTTTTGCTGTATTTAGTGTATTCTAGCATCCTGAAGATGATTCCAGCATTAATTTCATTGTGCTTATGCTCATTTGAAGATTTTGACATTTTCACCTTACGTGTACAATCAGGGGCTGAAAACGCGTTTAAAGCAATAAAAAGTTCATTTTGGCTCTCACACCTAAACTAAACGTTGTAGACTCAAAATTTTTGCTGTATTTAGTGTATTCTAGCATCCTGAAGATGATTCCAGCATTAATTTCATTGTGCTTATGCTCATTTTGAAGATTTTGACAATTTCACCTAAAGTGCACAATCAGGCTGAAAACGCATTTAAAGCAATAAAAAGTTCATTTTGGCTCTCACACCTAAACTAAACGTTGTAGACTCAAAATTTTTGCTGTATTTAGTATTCTAGCATCCTGAAGATTATTCCAGCATTAATTTCATTGTGCTTATGCTCATTTTGAAGATTTTGACATTTTCACCTTAAGTGTACAATCAGGGGCTGAAAACGCGTTTAAAGCAATAAAAAGTTCATTTTGGCTCTCACACCTAAAATAAACGTTGTAGACTCAAAATTTTTGCTGTATTTAGTGTATTCTAGCATCCTGAAGATGATTCCAGCATTAATTTCATTGTGCTTATGCTCATTTTTAAGATTTTGACATTTTCACCTAAAGTGCACAATCAGGCTGAAAACGCATTTAAAGCAATAAAAAGTTCATTTTGGCTCTCACACCTAAACTAAACGTTGTAGACTCAAAATTTTGGCTGTATTTAGTGTATTCTAGCATCCTGAAGATGATTCCAGCATTAATTTCATTGTGCTTATGCTCATTTTTAAGATTTTGACATTTTCACCTTAAGTGTACAATCAGGTGCTGAAAACGCGTTTAAAGCAATAAAAAGTTCATTTTGGCTCTCACACCTAAACTAAACGTTGTAGACTCAAAATTTTTGCTGTATTTAGTGTATTCTAGCATCCTGAAGATGATTGCAGCATTAATTTCATTGTGCTTATGCTAATTTTTAAGATTTTGACATTTTCACCTAAAGTGCACAATCAGGCTGAAAACGCATTTAAAGCAATAAAAAGTTCATTTTGGCTCTCACACCTAAACAAAACGTTGTAGACTCAAAATTTTTGCTGTATTTAGTGTATTCTAGCATCCTGAGGATTCCAGCATTAATTTCATTGTGCTTATGCTCATTTTTAAGATTTTGACGTTTTCACCTAAAGTGCACAATCTGGCTGAAAACGCATTTAAAGCAAAAAAAAGTTCATTTTTGCACTTACACCTAAACTAAACGTTGTAGACTCAAAATTCTTGCTGTATTTAGTGTATTCTAGCATCTTGAAGATGATTCCAGCATTAATTTCATTGTGCTTATGCTCATTTTGAAGATTTTGACATTTTCACCTAAAGTGCACAATCAGGCTGAAAACGCATTTAAAGCAATAAAAAGTTCATTTTGTCTCTCACACCTGAACTAAACGTTGTAGACTCAAAATTTTTGCTGTATTTGGTGTATTCTAGCATCCTGAAGATGATTCCAGCATTAATTTCATTGTGCTTATGCTCATTTTGAGGATTTTGACATTTTCACCTAAAGTGCACAATCAGGCTGAAAACGCATTTAAAGCAATAAAAAGTTCATTTTGGCTCTCACACCTAAACTAAACGTTGTAGACTCAAAATTGTTGCTGTATTTAGTGTATTCTAGCATCCTGAAGATTATTCCAGCATTAATTTCATTGTGCTTATGCTCATTTTGAAGATTTTGACATTTTCACCTTAAGTGTACAATCAGGGGCTGAAAACGCGTTTAAAGCAATAAAAAGTTCATTTTGGCTCTCACACCTAAACTAAACGTTGTAGACTCAACATTTTTGCTGTATTTAGTGTATTGTAGCATCCTGAAGATGATTCCAGCATTAATTTCATTGTGCTTATGCTCATTTTGAAGATTTTGACATTTTCACCTTAAGTGTACAATCAGGGGCTGAAAACGCGTTTAAAGCAATAAAAAGTTCATTTTGGCTATCACACCTAAACTAAACGTTGTAGACTCAAAATTTTTGCTGTATTTAGTGTATTCTAGCATCCTGAAGATGATTCCAGCATTAATTTCATTGTGCTTATGCTCATTTTGAAGATTTTGACATTTTCACCTTAAGTGTACAATCAGGTGCTGAAAACGCGTTTAAAGCAATAAAAAGTTCATTTTGGCTCTCACACCTAAACTAAACGTTGTAGACTCAAAATTTTTGCTGTATTTAGTGTATTCTAGCATCCTGAAGATGATTGCAGCATTAATTTCATTGTGCTTATGCTCATTTTTAAGATTTTGACATTTTCACCTAAAGTGCACAATCAGGCTGAAAACGCATTTAAAGCAATAAAAAGTTCATTTTGGCTCTCACACCTAAACTAAACGTTGTAGACTCAAAATTTTTGCTGTGTTTAGTGTATTCTAGCATCCTGAAGATGATTCCAGCATTAATTTCATTGTGCTTATTCTCATTTTGAAGATTTTGACATTTTCACCTTACGTGTACAATCAGGGGCTGAAAACGCGTTTAAAGCAATAAAAAGTTCATTTTGGCTCTCACACCTAAACTAAACGTTGTAGACTCAAAATTTTTGCTGTATTTAGTGTATTCTAGCATCCTGAAGATGATTCCAGCATTAATTTCATTGTGCTTATGCTCATTTTTAAGATTTTGACATTTTCACCTAAAGGGTACAATCTGGCTGAAAACGCATATAAAGCAATAAAAAGTTCATTTTGGCACTCACACCTAAACTAAACGTTGTAGACTCAAAATTTTTGCTGTATTTAGTGTATTCTAGCATCTTGAAGATGATTCCAGCATTAATTTCATTGTGCTTATGCTCATTTTGAAGATTTTGACATTTTCACTTAAAGTGCACAATCAGGCTGAAAACGCATTTAAAGCAATAAAAAGTTGATTTTGGCTCTCACACCTAAAATAAACGTTGTAGACTCAAAATTTTTGCTGTACTTAGTGTATTCTAGCATCCTGAAGATGATTCCAGGATTAATTTCATTGTGCTTATGCTCATTTTTGAAGATTTTGACATTTTCACCTTAAGTGTACAATCAGGGGCTGAAAACGCATTTAAAGCAATAAAAAGTTCATTTTGGCTCTCACACCTAAACTAAACGTTGTAGACTCAAAATTTTTGCTGTATTTAGTGTATTCTAGCATCCTGAAGATGATTCCAGCATTAATTTCATTGTGCTTATGCTCATTTTTAAGATTTTGACATTTTCACCTAAAGTGCACAATCAGGCTGAAAACGCATTTAAAGCAATAAAAAGTTCATTTTGGCTCCCACACCTAAACTAAACGTTGTAGACTCAAAATTTTTGCTGTATTTAGTGTATTCTAGCATCCTGAAGATGATTCCAGCATTAATTTCATTGTGCTTATGCTCATTTTGAAGATTTTGACATTTTCACCTTACGTGTACAATCAGGGGCTTAAAACGCGTTTAAAGCAATAAAAAGTTAATTTTGGCTCTCACACCTAAACTATACGTTGTAGACTCAAAATTTTTGCTGTATTTAGTGTATTCTAGCATCTTGAAGATGATTCCAGCATTAATTTCATTGTGCGTATGCTCATTTTGAAGATTTTGACATTTTCACCTAAAGTGCACAATCAGGCTGAAAACGCATTTAAAGCCATAAAAAGTTCATTTTGGCTCTCACACCTAAACTAAACGTTGTAGACTCAAAATTTTTGCTGTATTTAGTGTATTCTAGCATCCTGAAGATGATTCCAGCATTAATTTCATTGTGCTTATGCTCATTTGAAGATTTTGACATTTTCACCTTACGTGTACAATCAGGGGCTGAAAACGCGTTTAAAGCAATAAAAAGTTCATTTTGGCTCTCACACCTAAACTAAACGTTGTAGACTCAAAATTTTTGCTGTATTTAGTGTATTCTAGCATCCTGAAGATGATTCCAGCATTAATTTCATTGTGCTTATGCTCATTTTGAAGATTTTGACAATTTCACCTAAAGTGCACAATCAGGCTGAAAACGCATTTAAAGCAATAAAAAGTTCATTTTGGCTCTCACACCTAAACTAAACGTTGTAGACTCAAAATTTTTGCTGTATTTAGTATTCTAGCATCCTGAAGATTATTCCAGCATTAATTTCATTGTGCTTATGCTCATTTTGAAGATTTTGACATTTTCACCTTAAGTGTACAATCAGGGGCTGAAAACGCGTTTAAAGCAATAAAAAGTTCATTTTGGCTCTCACACCTAAAATAAACGTTGTAGACTCAAAATTTTTGCTGTATTTAGTGTATTCTAGCATCCTGAAGATGATTCCAGCATTAATTTCATTGTGCTTATGCTCATTTTTAAGATTTTGACATTTTCACCTAAAGTGCACAATCAGGCTGAAAACGCATTTAAAGCAATAAAAAGTTCATTTTGGCTCTCACACCTAAACTAAACGTTGTAGACTCAAAATTTTGGCTGTATTTAGTGTATTCTAGCATCCTGAAGATGATTCCAGCATTAATTTCATTGTGCTTATGCTCATTTTTAAGATTTTGACATTTTCACCTTAAGTGTACAATCAGGTGCTGAAAACGCGTTTAAAGCAATAAAAAGTTCATTTTGGCTCTCACACCTAAACTAAACGTTGTAGACTCAAAATTTTTGCTGTATTTAGTGTATTCTAGCATCCTGAAGATGATTGCAGCATTAATTTCATTGTGCTTATGCTAATTTTTAAGATTTTGACATTTTCACCTAAAGTGCACAATCAGGCTGAAAACGCATTTAAAGCAATAAAAAGTTCATTTTGGCTCTCACACCTAAACAAAACGTTGTAGACTCAAAATTTTTGCTGTATTTAGTGTATTCTAGCATCCTGAGGATTCCAGCATTAATTTCATTGTGCTTATGCTCATTTTTAAGATTTTGACGTTTTCACCTAAAGTGCACAATCTGGCTGAAAACGCATTTAAAGCAAAAAAAAGTTCATTTTTGCACTTACACCTAAACTAAACGTTGTAGACTCAAAATTCTTGCTGTATTTAGTGTATTCTAGCATCTTGAAGATGATTCCAGCATTAATTTCATTGTGCTTATGCTCATTTTGAAGATTTTGACATTTTCACCTAAAGTGCACAATCAGGCTGAAAACGCATTTAAAGCAATAAAAAGTTCATTTTGTCTCTCACACCTGAACTAAACGTTGTAGACTCAAAATTTTTGCTGTATTTGGTGTATTCTAGCATCCTGAAGATGATTCCAGCATTAATTTCATTGTGCTTATGCTCATTTTGAGGATTTTGACATTTTCACCTAAAGTGCACAATCAGGCTGAAAACGCATTTAAAGCAATAAAAAGTTCATTTTGGCTCTCACACCTAAACTAAACGTTGTAGACTCAAAATTGTTGCTGTATTTAGTGTATTCTAGCATCCTGAAGATTATTCCAGCATTAATTTCATTGTGCTTATGCTCATTTTGAAGATTTTGACATTTTCACCTTAAGTGTACAATCAGGGGCTGAAAACGCGTTTAAAGCAATAAAAAGTTCATTTTGGCTCTCACACCTAAACTAAACGTTGTAGACTCAACATTTTTGCTGTATTTAGTGTATTGTAGCATCCTGAAGATGATTCCAGCATTAATTTCATTGTGCTTATGCTCATTTTGAAGATTTTGACATTTTCACCTAAAGTGCACAATCAGGCTGAAAACGCATTTAAAGCAATAAAAAGTTCATTTTGGCTCTCACACCTAAACTAAACGTTGTAGACTCAAAAATTTGGCTGTATTTAGTGTATTCTAGCATCCTGAAGATGATTCCAGCATTAATTTCATTGTGCTTATGCTCATTTTGAAGATTTTGACATTTTCACCTTAAGTGTACAATCAGGGGCTGAAAACGCGTTTAAAGCAATAAAAAGTTCATTTTGGCTCTCACACCTAAACTAAACGTTGTAGACTCAAAATTCTTGCTGTATTTAGTGTATTCTAGCATCCTGAAGATTCCAGCATTAATTTCATTGTGCTTATGCTCATTTTTAAGATTTTGACATTTTCACCTAAAGTGCACAATCAGGCTGAAAACGCATTTAAAGCAATAAAAAGTTCATTTTGGCTCTCACACCTAAACTAAACGTTGTAGACTCAAAATTTTTGCTGTGTTTAGTGTATTCTAGCATCCTGAAGATGATTCCAGCATTAATTTCATTGTGCTTATTCTCATTTTGAAGATTTTGACATTTTCACCTTATGTGTACAATCAGGGGCTGAAAACGCGTTTAAAGCAATAAAAAGTTCATTTTGGGTCTCACACCTAAACTAAACGTTGTAGACTCAAAATTTTTGCTGTATTTAGTGTATTCTAGCATCCTGAAGATGATTCCAGCATTAATTTCATTGTGCTTATGCTCATTTTTAAGATTTTGACATTTTCACCTAAAGGGTACAATCTGGCTGAAAACGCATATAAAGCAATAAAAAGTTCATTTTGGCACTCACACCTAAACTAAACGTTGTAGACTCAAAATTTTTGCTGTATTTAGTGTATTCTAGCATCTTGAAGATGATTCCAGCATTAATTTCATTGTGCTTATGCTCATTTTGAAGATTTTGACATTTTCACCTTAAGTGTACAATCAGGGGCTGAAAACGCGTTTAAAGCAATAAAAAGTTCATTTTGGCTATCACACCTAAACTAAACGTTGAATACTCAAAATTTTTGTTGTATTTAGTGTATTCTAGCATCCTGAAGATGATTACTGCATTAATTTCATCGTGCTTATGCTCATTTTGAAGATTTTGACATTTTCACCTAAAGTGCACAATCAGGCTGAAAACGCATTTAAAGCAATAAAAAGTTCATTTTGGCTCTCACACCTAAAATAAACGTTGTAGACTCAAAATTTTTGCTGTATTTAGTGTATTCTAGCATCCTGAAGATGATTCCAGCATTAATTTCATTGTGCTTATGCTCATTTTGAAGATTTTGACATTTTCACCTAAAGTGCACAATCAGGCTGAAAACGCGTTCAAAGCAATAAAAAGTTCATTTTGGCTGTCACAACTAAACTAAACGTTGTAGACTCAAAATTTTTGCTGTATTTGGTGTATTCTAGCATCCTGAAGATGATTCCAGCATTAATTTCATTGTGCTTATGCTAATTTTTAAGATTTTGACATTTTCACCTAAAGTGCACAATCAGGCTGAAAACGCATTTAAAGCAATAAAAAGTTCATTTTGGCTCTCACACCTAAACTAAACGTTGTAGACTCAAAATTTTTGCTGTATTTAGTATTCTAGCATCCTGAAGATTATTCCAGCATTAATTTCATTGTGCTTATGCTCATTTTGAAGATTTTGACATTTTCACCTTAAGTGCACAATCAGGGGCTGAAAACGCGTTTAAAGCAATAAAAAGTTCATTTTGGCTCTCACACCTAAAATAAACGTTGTAGACTCAAATTTTTTGCTGTATTTAGTGTATTATAGCATCCTGAAGATGATTCCAGCATTAATTTCATTGTGCTTATGCTCATTTTTAAGATTTTGACATTTTCACCTAAAGTGCACAATCAGGCTGAAAACGCATTTAAAGCAATAAAAAGTTCATTTTGGCTCTCACACCTAAACTAAACGTTGTAGACTCAAAATTTTGGCTGTATTTAGTGTATTCTAGCATCCTGAAGATGATTCCAGCATTAATTTCATTGTGCTTATGCTCATTTTTAAGATTTTGACATTTTCACCTTAAGTGTACAATCAGGTGCTGAAAACGCGTTTAAAGCAATAAAAAGTTCATTTTGGCTCTCACACCTAAACTAAACGTTGTAGACTCAAAATTTTTGCTGTATTTAGTGTATTCTAGCATCCTGAAGATGATTCCAGCATTAATTTCATTGTGCTTATGCTCATTTTGAATATTTTGACATTTTCACCTTAAGGGCACAATCAGGCTGAAAACGCATTTAAAGCAATAAAAAGTTCATTTTGGCTCTCACACCTAAACTGAACGTTGTAGACTCAACATTTTTGCTGTATTTAGTGTATTTTAGCATCCTGAAGATGATTCCAGCATTAATTTCATTGTGCTTATGCTCATTTTGAAGATTTTGACATTTTCACCTTAAGTGTACAATCAGGGGCTGAAAACGCGTTTAAAGCAATAAAAAGTTCATTTTGGCTATCACACCTAAACTAAACGTTGAATACTCAAAATTTTTGTTATATTTAGTGTATTCTAGCATCCTGAAGATGATTACTGCATTAATTTCATCGTGCTTATGCTCATTTTGAAGATTTTGACATTTTCACCTAAAGTGCACAATCAGGCTGAAAACGCATTTAAAGCAATAAAAAGTTCATTTTGGCTCTCACACCTAAAATAAACGTTGTAGACTCAAAATTTTTGCTGTATTTAGTGTATTCTAGCATCCTGAAGATGATTCCAGCATTAATTTCATTGTGCTTATGCTCATTTTGAAGATTTTGACATTTTCACCTAAAGTGCACAATCAGGCTGAAAACGCGTTCAAAGCAATAAAAAGTTCATTTTGGCTGTCACAACTAAACTAAACGTTGTAGACTCAAAATTTTTGCTGTATTTGGTGTATTCTAGCATCCTGAAGATGATTCCAGCATTAATTTCATTGTGCTTATGCTCATTTTTAAGATTTTGACATTTTCACCTAAAGTGCACAATCAGGCTGAAAACGCATTTAAAGCAATAAAAAGTTCATTTTGGCTCTCACACCTAAACTAAACGTTGTAGACTCAAAATTTTGGCTGTATTTAGTGTATTCTAGCATCCTGAAGATGATTGCAGCATTAATTTCATTGTGCTTATGCTAATTTTTAAGATTTTGACGTTTTCACCTAAAGTGCACAATCTGGCTGAAAACGCATTTAAAGCAAAAAAAAGTTAATTTTGGCACTTACACCTAAACTAAACGTTGTAGACTCAAAATTCTTGCTGTATTTAGTGTATTCTAGCATCTTGAAGATGATTCCAGCATTAATTTCATTGTGCTTATGCTCATTTTGAAGATTTTGACATTTTCACCTAAAGTGCACAATCAGGCTGAAAACGCATTTAAAGCCATAAAAAGTTCATTTTGTCTCTCACACCTGAACTAAACGTTGTAGACTCAAAATTTTTGCTGTATTTGGTGTATTCTAGCATCCTGAAGATGATTCCAGCATTAATTTCATTGTGCTTATGCTCATTTTGAGGATTTTGACATTTTCACCTAAAGTGCACAATCAGGCTGAAAACGCATTTAAAGCAATAAAAAGTTCATTTTGGCTCTCACACCTAAACTAAACGTTGTAGACTCAAAATTGTTGCTGTATTTAGTGTATTCTAGCATCCTGAAGATGATTCCAGCATTAATTTCATTGTGCTTATGCTCTTTTGAAGATTTTGACATTTTCACCTTACGTGTACAATCAGGGGCTGAAAACGCGTTTAAAGCAATAAAAAGTTCATTTTGGCTCTCACACCTAAACTAAACGTTGTAGACTCAAAATTTTTGCTGTATTTAGTGTATTCTAGCATCCTGAAGATGATTCCAGCATTAATTTCATTGTGCTTATGCTCATTTAGAAGATTTTGACATTTTCACCTTAAGTGTACAATCAGGGGCTGAAAACGCGTTTAAAGCAATAAAAAGTTCATTTTGGCTCTCACACCTAAACTAAACGTTGTAGACTCAAAATTTTTGCTGTATTTAGTGTATTCTAGCATCCTGAAGATGATTCCAGCATTAATTTCATTGTGCTTATGCTCATTTTGAAGATTTTGACATTTTCACCTAAAGTGCACAATCAGGCTGAAAACGCATTTAAAGCAATAAAAAGTTCATTTTGGCTCTCACACCTAAACTAAACGTTGTAGACTCAAAATTTTTGCTGTATTTCGTGTATTTTATCATCCTGAAGATGATTCCAGCATTAATTTCATTGTGCTTATGCTCATTTTGAATATTTTGACATTTTCACCTAAAGTGCACAATCAGGCTGAAAACGCATTTAAAGCAATAAAAAGTTCATTTTGGCTCTCACACCTAAACTGAACGTTGTAGACTCAACATTTTTGCTGTATTTAGTGTATTCTAGCATCCTGAAGATGATTCCAGCGTTAATTTCATTGTGCTTATGCTCATTTTGAAGATTTTGACATTTTCACCTTACGTGTACAATCAGGGGCTTAAAACGCGTTTAAAGCAATAAAAAGTTAATTTTGGCTCTCACACCTAAACTATACGTTGTAGACTCAAAATTTTGGCTGTATTTAGTGTATTCTAGCATCTTGAAGATGATTCCAGCATTAATTTCATTGTGCGTATGCTCATTTTGAAGATTTTGACATTTTCACCTTAAGTGCACAATCAGGCTGAAAACGCATTTAAAGCCATAAAAAGTTCATTTTGGCTCTCACACCTAAACTAAACGTTGTAGACTCAAAATTTTTGCTGTATTTAGTGTATTCTAGCATCCTGAAGATGATTCCAGCATTAATTTCATTGTGCTTATGCTCATTTGAAGATTTTGACATTTTCACCTTACGTGTACAATCAGGGGCTGAAAACGCGTTTAAAGCAATAAAAAGTTCATTTTGGCTCTCACACCTAAACTAAACGTTGTAGACTCAAAATTTTTGCTGTATTTAGTGTATTCTAGCATCCTGAAGATGATTCCAGCATTAATTTCATTGTGCTTATGCTCATTTTGAAGATTTTGACATTTTCACCTTAAGTGTACAATCAGGGGCTGAAAACGCGTTTAAAGCAATAAAAAGTTCATTTTGGCTCTCACACCTAAACTAAACGTTGTAGACTCAAAATTTTTGCTGTATTTAGTGTATTCTAGCATCCTGAAGATGATTCCAGCATTAATTTCATTGTGCTTATGCTCATTTTGAAGATTTTGACATTTTCACCTAAAGTGCACAATCAGGCTGAAAACGCATTTAAAGCAATAAAAAGTTCATTTTGGCTCTCACACCTAAACTAAACGTTGTAGACTCAAAATTTTTGCTGTATTTAGTGTATTTTATCATCCTGAAGATGATTCCAGCATTAATTTCATTGTGCTTATGCTCATTTTTAAGATTTTGACATTTTCACCTAAAGTGCACAATCAGGCTGAAAACGCATTTAAAGCAATAAAAAGTTCATTTTGGCTCTCACACCTAAACTAAACGTTGTAGACTCAAAATTTTTGCTGTATTTAGTGTATTCTAGCATCCTGAAGATGATTCCAGCATTAATTTCATTGTGCTTATGCTCATTTTGAATATTTTGACATTTTCACCTAAAGGGCACAATCAGGCTGAAAACGCATTTAAAGCAATAAAAAGTTCATTTTGGCTCTCACACCTAAACTGAACGTTGTAGACTCAACATTTTTGCTGTATTTAGTGTATTTTAGCATCCTGAAGATGATTCCAGCATTAATTTCATTGTGCTTATGCTCATTTTGAAGATTTTGACATTTTCACCTTAAGTGTACAATCAGGGGCTGAAAACGCGTTTAAAGCAATAAAAAGTTCATTTTGGCTATCACACCTAAACTAAACGTTGAATACTCAAAATTTTTGTTGTATTTAGTGTATTCTAGCATCTTGAAGATGATTACTGCATTAATTTCATCGTGCTTATGCTCATTTTGAAGATTTTGACATTTTCACCTAAAGTGCACAATCAGGCTGAAAACGCATTTAAAGCAATAAAAAGTTCATTTTGGCTCTCACACCTAAACTAAACGTTGTAGACTCAAAATTTTTGCTGTGTTTAGTGTATTCTAGCATCCTGAAGATGATTCCAGCATTAATTTCATTGTGCTTATTCTCATTTTGAAGATTTTGACATTTTCACCTTACGTGTACAATCAGGGGCTGAAAACGCGTTTAAAGCAATAAAAAGTTCATTTTGGCTCTCACACCTAAACTAAACGTTGTAGACTCAAAATTTTTGCTGTATTTAGTGTATTCTAGCATCCTGAAGATGATTCCAGTATTAATTTCATTGTGCTTATGCTCATTTTTAAGATTTTGACATTTTCACCTAAAGGGTACAATCTGGCTGAAAACGCATATAAAGCAATAAAAAGTTCATTTTGGCACTCACACCTAAACTAAACGTTGTAGACTCAAAATTGTTGCTGTATTTAGTGTATTCTAGCATCTTGAAGATGATTCCAGCATTAATTTCATTGTGCTTATGCTCATTTTGAAGATTTTGACATTTTCACCTAAAGTGCACAATCAGGCTGAAAACGCATTTAAAGCAATAAAAAGTTGATTTTGGCTCTCACACCTAAAATAAACGTTGTAGACTCAAAATTTTTGCTGTACTTAGTGTATTCTAGCATCCTGAAGATGATTCCAGCATTAATTTCATTGTGCTTATGCTCATTTTGAGGATTTTGACATTTTCACCTAAAGTGCACAATCAGGCTGAAAACGCATTTAAAGCAATAAAAAGTTCATTTTGGCTCTCACACCTAAACTAAACGTTGTAGACTCAAAATTGTTGCTGTATTTAGTGTATTCTAGCATCCTGAAGATTATTCCAGCATTAATTTCATTGTGCTTATGCTCATTTTGAAGATTTTGACATTTTCACCTTAAGTGTACAATCAGGGGCTGAAAACGCGTTTAAAGCAATAAAAAGTTCATTTTGGCTCTCACACCTAAACTGAACGTTGTAGACTCAACATTTTTGCTGTATTTAGTGTATTTTAGCATCCTGAAGATGATTCCAGCATTAATTTCATTGTGCTTATGCTCATTTTGAAGATTTTGACATTTTCACCTTAAGTGTACAATCAGGGGCTGAAAACGCGTTTAAAGCAATAAAAAGTTCATTTTGGCTATCACACCTAAACTAAACGTTGAATACTCAAAATTTTTGTTGTATTTAGTGTATTCTAGCATCCTGAAGATGATTACTGCATTAATTTCATCGTGCTTATGCTCATTTTGAAGATTTTGACATTTTCACCTAAAGTGCACAATCAGGCTGAAAACGCATTTAAAGCAATAAAAAGTTCATTTTGGCTCTCACACCTAAAATAAACGTTGTAGACTCAAAATTTTTGCTGTATTTAGTGTATTCTAGCATCCTGAAGATGATTCCAGCATTAATTTCATTGTGCTTATGCTCATTTTGAAGATTTTGACATTTTCACCTAAAGTGCACAATCAGGCTGAAAACGCGTTCAAAGCAATAAAAAGTTCATTTTGGCTGTCACAACTAAACTAAACGTTGTAGACTCAAAATTTTTGCTGTATTTGGTGTATTCTAGCATCCTGAAGATGATTCCAGCATTAATTTCATTGTGCTTATGCTCATTTTTAAGATTTTGACATTTTCACCTAAAGTGCACAATCAGGCTGAAAACGCATTTAAAGCAATAAAAAGTTCATTTTGGCTCTCACACCTAAACTAAACGTTGTAGACTCAAAATTTTGGCTGTATTTAGTGTATTCTAGCATCCTGAAGATGATTCCAGCATTAATTTCATTGTGCTTATGCTCATTTTTAAGATTTTGACATTTTCACCTTAAGTGTACAATCAGGTGCTGAAAACGCGTTTAAAGCAATAAAAAGTTCATTTTGGCTCTCACACCTAAACTAAACGTTGTAGACTCAAAATTTTTGCTGTATTTAGTGTATTCTAGCATCCTGAAGATGATTGCAGCATTAATTTCATTGTGCTTATGCTAATTTTTAAGATTTTGACGTTTTCACCTAAAGTGCACAATCTGGCTGAAAACGCATTTAAAGCAAAAAAAAGTTAATTTTGGCACTTACACCTAAACTAAACATTGTAGACTCAAAATTCTTGCTGTATTTAGTGTATTCTAGCATCTTGAAGATGATTCCAGCATTAATTTCATTGTGCTTATGCTCATTTTGAAGATTTTGACATTTTCACCTAAAGTGCACAATCAGGCTGAAAACGCATTTAAAGCCATAAAAAGTTCATTTTGTCTCTCACACCTGAACTAAACGTTGTAGACTCAAAATTTTTGCTGTATTTGGTGTATTCTAGCATCCTGAAGATGATTCCAGCATTAATTTCATTGTGCTTATGCTCATTTTGAGGATTTTGACATTTTCACCTAAAGTGCACAATCAGGCTGAAAACGCATTTAAAGCAATAAAAAGTTCATTTTGGCTCTCACACCTAAACTAAACGTTGTAGACTCAAAATTGTTGCTGTATTTAGTGTATTCTAGCATCCTGAAGATGATTCCAGCATTAATTTCATTGTGCTTATGCTCTTTTGAAGATTTTGACATTTTCACCTTACGTGTACAATCAGGGGCTGAAAACGCGTTTAAAGCAATAAAAAGTTCATTTTGGCTCTCACACCTAAACTAAACGTTGTAGACTCAAAATTTTTGCTGTATTTAGTGTATTCTAGCATCCTGAAGATGATTCCAGCATTAATTTCATTGTGCTTATGCTCATTTAGAAGATTTTGACATTTTCACCTTAAGTGTACAATCAGGGGCTGAAAACGCGTTTAAAGCAATAAAAAGTTCATTTTGGCTCTCACACCTAAACTAAACGTTGTAGACTCAAAATTTTTGCTGTATTTAGTGTATTCTAGCATCCTGAAGATGATTCCAGCATTAATTTCATTGTGCTTATGCTCATTTTGAAGATTTTGACATTTTCACCTAAAGTGCACAATCAGGCTGAAAACGCATTTAAAGCAATAAAAAGTTCATTTTGGCTCTCACACCTAAACTAAACGTTGTAGACTCAACATTTTTGCTGTATTTCGTGTATTTTATCATCCTGAAGATGATTCCAGCATTAATTTCATTGTGCTTATGCTCATTTTGAATATTTTGACATTTTCACCTAAAGTGCACAATCAGGCTGAAAACGCATTTAAAGCAATAAAAAGTTCATTTTGGCTCTCACACCTAAACTGAACGTTGTAGACTCAACATTTTTGCTGTATTTAGTGTATTCTAGCATCCTGAAGATGATTCCAGCATTAATTTCATTGTGCTTATGCTCATTTTGAAGATTTTGACATTTTCACCTTACGTGTACAATCAGGGGCTTAAAACGCGTTTAAAGCAATAAAAAGTTAATTTTGGCTCTCACACCTAAACTATACGTTGTAGACTCAAAATTTTGGCTGTATTTAGTGTATTCTAGCATCTTGAAGATGATTCCAGCATTAATTTCATTGTGCGTATGCTCATTTTGAAGATTTTGACATTTTCACCTTAAGTGCACAATCAGGCTGAAAACGCATTTAAAGCCATAAAAAGTTCATTTTGGCTCTCACACCTAAACTAAACGTTGTAGACTCAAAATTGTTGCTGTATTTAGTGTATTCTAGCATCCTGAAGATGATTCCAGCATTAATTTCATTGTGCTTATGCTCATTTGAAGATTTTGACATTTTCACCTTACGTGTACAATCAGGGGCTGAAAACGCGTTTAAAGCAATAAAAAGTTCATTTTGGCTCTCACACCTAAACTAAACGTTGTAGACTCAAAATTTTTGCTGTATTTAGTGTATTCTAGCATCCTGAAGATGATTCCAGCATTAATTTCATTGTGCTTATGCTCATTTTGAAGATTTTGACATTTTCACCTTAAGTGTACAATCAGGGGCTGAAAACGCGTTTAAAGCAATAAAAAGTTCATTTTGGCTCTCACACCTAAACTAAACGTTGTAGACTCAAAATTTTTGCTGTATTTAGTGTATTCTAGCATCCTGAAGATGATTCCAGCATTAATTTCATTGTGCTTATGCTCATTTTGAAGATTTTGACATTTTCACCTAAAGTGCACAATCAGGCTGAAAACGCATTTAAAGCAATAAAAAGTTCATTTTGGCTCTCACACCTAAACTAAACGTTGTAGACTCAAAATTTTTGCTGTATTTAGTGTATTTTATCATCCTGAAGATGATTCCAGCATTAATTTCATTGTGCTTATGCTCATTTTTAAGATTTTGACATTTTCACCTAAAGTGCACAATCAGGCTGAAAACGCATTTAAAGCAATAAAAAGTTCATTTTGGCTCTCACACCTAAACTAAACGTTGTAGACTCAAAATTTTTGCTGTATTTAGTGTATTCTAGCATCCTGAAGATGATTCCAGCATTAATTTCATTGTGCTTATGCTCATTTTGAATATTTTGACATTTTCACCTAAAGGGAACAATCAGGCTGAAAACGCATTTAAAGCAATAAAAAGTTCATTTTGGCTCTCACACCTAAACTGAACGTTGTAGACTCAACATTTTTGCTGTATTTAGTGTATTTTAGCATCCTGAAGATGATTCCAGCATTAATTTCATTGTGCTTATGCTCATTTTGAAGATTTTGACATTTTCACCTTAAGTGTACAATCAGGGGCTGAAAACGCGTTTAAAGCAATAAAAAGTTCATTTTGGCTATCACACCTAAACTAAACGTTGAATACTCAAAATTTTTGTTGTATTTAGTGTATTCTAGCATCCTGAAGATGATTACTGCATTAATTTCATCGTGCTTATGCTCATTTTGAAGATTTTGACATTTTCACCTAAAGTGCACAATCAGGCTGAAAACGCATTTAAAGCAATAAAAAGTTCATTTTGGCTCTCACACCTAAACTAAACGTTGTAGACTCAAAATTTTTGCTGTGTTTAGTGTATTCTAGCATCCTGAAGATGATTCCAGCATTAATTTCATTGTGCTTATTCTCATTTTGAAGATTTTGACATTTTCACCTTACGTGTACAATCAGGGGCTGAAAACGCGTTTAAAGCAATAAAAAGTTCATTTTGGCTCTCACACCTAAACTAAACGTTGTAGACTCAAAATTTTTGCTGTATTTAGTGTATTCTAGCATCCTGAAGATGATTCCAGCATTAATTTCATTGTGCTTATGCTCATTTTTAAGATTTTGACATTTTCACCTAAAGGGTACAATCTGGCTGAAAACGCATATAAAGCAATAAAAAGTTCATTTTGGCACTCACACCTAAACTAAACGTTGTAGACTCAAAATTTTTGCTGTATTTAGTGTATTCTAGCATCTTGAAGATGATTCCAGCATTAATTTCATTGTGCTTATGCTCATTTTGAAGATTTTGACATTTTCACCTAAAGTGCACAATCAGGCTGAAAACGCATTTAAAGCAATAAAAAGTTCATTTTGGCTCTCACACCTAAAATAAACGTTGTAGACTCAAAATTTTTGCTGTACTTAGTGTATTCTAGCATCCTGAAGATGATTCCAGCATTAATTTCATTGTGCTTATGCTCATTTTGAGGATTTTGACATTTTCACCTAAAGTGCACAATCAGGCTGAAAACGCATTTAAAGCAATAAAAAGTTCATTTTGGCTCTCACACCTAAACTAAACGTTGTAGACTCAAAATTGTTGCTGTATTTAGTGTATTCTAGCATCCTGAAGATTATTCCAGCATTAATTTCATTGTGCTTATGCTCATTTTGAAGATTTTGACATTTTCACCTTAAGTGTACAATCAGGGGCTGAAAACGCGTTTAAAGCAATAAAAAGTTCATTTTGGCTCTCACACCTAAACTAAACGTTGTAGACTCAAAATTTTTGCTGTATTTAGTGTATTGTAGCATCCTGAAGATGATTCCAGCATTAATTTCATTGTGCTTATGCTCATTTTGAAGATTTTGACATTTTCACCTAAAGTGCACAATCAGGCTGAAAACGCATTTAAAGCAATAAAAAGTTCATTTTGGCTCTCACACCTAAACTAAACGTTGTAGACTCAAAAATTTGGCTGTATTTAGTGTATTGTAGCATCCTGAAGATGATTCCAGCATTAATTTCATTGTGCTTATGCTCATTTTGAAGATTTTGACATTTTCACCTTAAGTGTACAATCAGGTGCTGAAAACGCGTTTAAAGCAATAAAAAGTTCATTTTGGCTCTCACACCTAAACTAAACGTTGTAGACTCAAAATTTTTGCTGTATTTAGTGTATTCTAGCATCCTGAAGATGATTCCAGCATTAATTTCATTGTGCGTATGCTCATTTTGAAGATTTTGTCATTTTCACCTAAAGTGCACAATCAGGCTGAAAACGCATTTAAAGCCATAAAAAGTTCATTTTGGCTCTCACACCTAAACTAAACGTTGTAGACTCAAAATTTTTGCTGTATTTAGTGTATTCTAGCATCCTGAAGATGATTCCAGCATTAATTTCATTGTGCTTATGCTCTTTTGAAGATTTTGACATTTTCACCTTACGTGTACAATCAGGGGCTGAAAACGCGTTTAAAGCAATAAAAAGTTCATTTTGGCTCTCACACCTAAACTAAACGTTGTAGACTCAAAATTTTTGCTGTATTTAGTGTATTCTAGCATCCTGAAGATGATTCCAGCATTAATTTCATTGTGCTTATGCTCATTTAGAAGATTTTGACATTTTCACCTTAAGTGTACAATCAGGGGCTGAAAACGCGTTTAAAGCAATAAAAAGTTCATTTTGGCTCTCACACCTAAACTAAACGTTGTAGACTCAAAATTTTTGCTGTATTTAGTGTATTCTAGCATCCTGAAGATGATTCCAGCATTAATTTCATTGTGCTTATGCTCATTTTGAAGATTTTGACATTTTCACCTAAAGTGCACAATCAGGCTGAAAACGCATTTAAAGCAATAAAAAGTTCATTTTGGCTCTCACACCTAAACTAAACGTTGTAGACTCAAAATTTTTGCTGTATTTCGTGTATTTTATCATCCTGAAGATGATTCCAGCATTAATTTCATTGTGCTTATGCTTATTTTGAATATTTTGACATTTTCACCTAAAGTGCACAATCAGGCTGAAAACGCATTTAAAGCAATAAAAAGTTCATTTTGGCTCTCACACCTAAACTGAACGTTGTAGACTCAACATTTTTGCTGTATTTAGTGTATTTTAGCATCCTGAAGATGATTCCAGCATTAATTTCATTGTGCTTATGCTCATTTTGAAGATTTTGACATTTTCACCTTAAGTGTACAATCAGGGGCTGAAAACGCGTTTAAAGCAATAAAAAGTTCATTTTGGCTATCACACCTAAACTAAACGTTGAATACTCAAAATTTTTGTTGTATTTAGTGTATTCTAGCATCCTGAAGATGATTACTGCATTAATTTCATCGTGCTTATGCTCATTTTGAAGATTTTGACATTTTCACCTAAAGTGCACAATCAGGCTGAAAACGCATTTAAAGCAATAAAAAGTTCATTTTGGCTCTCACACCTAAAATAAACGTTGTAGACTCAAAATTTTTGCTGTATTTAGTGTATTCTAGCATCCTGAAGATGATTCCAGCATTAATTTCATTGTGCTTATGCTCATTTTTAAGATTTTGACATTTTCACCTAAAGTGCACAATCAGGCTGAAAACGCATTTAAAGCAATAAAAAGTTCATTTTGGCTCTCACACCTAAACTAAACGTTGTAGACTCAAAATTTTTGCTGTATTTAGTGTATTCTAGCATCCTGAAGATGATTCCAGCATTAATTTCATTGTGCTTATGCTCATTTTTAAGATTTTGACATTTTCACCTTAAGTGTACAATCAGGTGCTGAAAACGCGTTTAAAGCAATAAAAAGTTCATTTTGGCTCTCACACCTAAACTAAACGTTGTAGACTCAAAATTTTTGCTGTATTTAGTGTATTCTAGCATCCTGAAGATGATTGCAGCATTAATTTCATTGTGCTTATGCTCATTTTTAAGATTTTGACATTTTCACCTAAAGTGCACAATCAGGCTGAAAACGCATTTAAAGCAATAAAAAGTTCATTTTGGCTCTCACACCTAAACTAAACGTTGTAGACTCAAAATTTTTGCTGTGTTTAGTGTATTCTAGCATCCTGAAGATGATTCCAGCATTAATTTCATTGTGCTTATTCTCATTTTGAAGATTTTGACATTTTCACCTTACGTGTACAATCAGGGGCTGAAAACGCGTTTAAAGCAATAAAAAGTTCATTTTGGCTCTCACACCTAAACTAAACGTTGTAGACTCAAAATTTTTGCTGTATTTAGTGTATTCTAGCATCCTGAAGATGATTCCAGCATTAATTTCATTGTGCTTATGCTCATTTTTAAGATTTTGACATTTTCACCTAAAGGGTACAATCTGGCTGAAAACGCATATAAAGCAATAAAAAGTTCATTTTGGCACTCACACCTAAACTAAACGTTGTAGACTCAAAATTTTTGCTGTATTTAGTGTATTCTAGCATCTTGAAGATGATTCCAGCATTAATTTCATTGTGCTTATGCTCATTTTGAAGATTTTGACATTTTCACCTAAAGTGCACAATCAGGCTGAAAACGCATTTAAAGCAATAAAAAGTTCATTTTGGCTCTCACACCTAAAATAAACGTTGTAGACTCAAAATTTTTGCTGTACTTAGTGTATTCTAGCATCCTGAAGATGATTCCAGCATTAATTTCATTGTGCTTATGCTCATTTTTGAAGATTTTGACATTTTCACCTTAAGTGTACAATCAGGGGCTGAAAACGCATTTAAAGCAATAAAAAGTTCATTTTGGCTCTCACACCTAAACTAAACGTTGTAGACTCAAAATTTTTGCTGTATTTAGTGTATTCTAGCATCCTGAAGATGATTCCAGCATTAATTTCATTGTGTTTATGCTCATTTTTAAGATTTTGACATTTTCACC
The DNA here is from genome assembly GCF_051991255.1 of Vanacampus margaritifer. Lineage (NCBI taxonomy): Eukaryota > Metazoa > Chordata > Actinopteri > Syngnathiformes > Syngnathidae > Vanacampus > Vanacampus margaritifer. The sequence continues at coordinate 860,018 of NC_135451.1, forward strand.
TAAAGTGCACAATCAGGCTGAAAACGCATTTAAAGCAATAAAAAGTTCATTTTGGCTCCCACACCTAAACTAAACGTTGTAGACTCAAAATTTTTTTCTGTATTTAGTGTATTCTAGCATCCTGAAGATGATTCCAGCATTAATTTCATTGTGCTTATGCTCATTTTGAAGATTTTGACATTTTCACCTTACGTGTACAACCAGGGGCTTAAAACGCGTTTAAAGCAATAAAAAGTTAATTTTGGCTCTCACACCTAAACTATACGTTGTAGACTCAAAATTTTTGCTGTATTTAGTGTATTCTAGCATCTTGAAGATGATTCCAGCATTAATTTCATTGTGCGTATGCTCATTTTGAAGATTTTGACATTTTCACCTTAAGTGCACAATCAGGCTGAAAACGCATTTAAAGCCATAAAAAGTTCATTTTGACTCTCACACCTAAACTAAACGTTGTAGACTCAAAATTTTTGCTGTATTTAGTATATTCTAGCATCCTGAAGATGATTCCAGCATTAATTTCATTGTGCTTATGCTCATTTGAAGATTTTGACATTTTCACCTTACGTGTACAATCAGGGGCTGAAAACGCGTTTAAAGCAATAAAAAGTTCATTTTGGCTCTCACACCTAAACTAAACGTTGTAGACTCAAAATTTTTGCTGTATTTAGTGTATTCTAGCATCCTGAAGATGATTCCAGCATTAATTTCATTGTGCTTATGCTCATTTTTAAGATTTTGACATTTTCACCTAAAGTAAACAATCAGGCTGAAAACGCATTTAAAGCAATAAAAAGTTCATTTTGGCTCTCACACCTAAACTAAACGTTGTAGACTCAAAATTTTTGCTGTATTTAGTGTATTCTAGCATCCTGAAGATGATTCCAGCATTAATTTCATTGTGCTTATGCTCATTTTGAATATTTTGACATTTTCACCTAAAGTGCACAATCAGGCTGAAAACGCATTTAAAGCAATAAAAAGTTCATTTTGGCTCTCACACCTAAACTGAACGTTGTAGACTCAACATTTTTGCTGTATTTAGTGTATTTTAGCATCCTGAAGATGATTCCAGCATTAATTTCATTGTGCTTATGCTCATTTTGAAGATTTTGACATTTTCACCTTAAGTGTACAATCAGGGGCTGAAAACGCGTTTAAAGCAATAAAAAGTTCATTTTGGCTATCACACCTAAACTAAACGTTGAATACTCAAAATTTTTGTTGTATTTAGTGTATTCTAGCATCCTGAAGATGATTACTGCATTAATTTCATCGTGCTTATGCTCATTTTGAAGATTTTGACATTTTCACCTAAAGTGCACAATCAGGCTGAAAACGCATTTAAAGCAATAAAAAGTTCATTTTGGCTCTCACACCTAAAATAAACGTTGTAGACTCAAAATTTTTGCTGTATTTAGTGTATTCTAGCATCCTGAAGATGATTCCAGCATTAATTTCATTGTGCTTATGCTCATTTTGAAGATTTTGACATTTTCACCTAAAGTGCACAATCAGGCTGAAAACGCGTTCAAAGCAATAAAAAGTTCATTTTGGCTGTCACAACTAAACTAAACGTTGTAGACTCAAAATTTTTGCTGTATTTGGTGTATTCTAGCATCCTGAAGATGATTCCAGCATTAATTTCATTGTGCTTATGCTCATTTTGAAGATTTTGACATTTTCACCTAAAGTGCACAATCAGGCTGAAAACGCGTTCAAAGCAATAAAAAGTTCATTTTGGCTCTCACACCTAAACTAAACGTTGTAGACTAAAAATTTTTGCTGTATTTAGTATTCTAGCATCCTGAAGATTATTCCAGCATTAATTTCATTGTGCTTATGCTCATTTTGAAGATTTTGACATTTTCACCTTAAGTGTACAATCAGGGGCTGAAAACGCGTTTAAAGCAATAAAAAGTTCATTTTGGCTCTCACACCTAAAATAAACGTTGTAGACTCAAAATTTTTGCTGTATTTAGTGTATTGTAGCATCCTGAAGATGATTCCAGCATTAATTTCATTGTGCTTATGCTCATTTTGAAGATTTTGACATTTTCACCTAAAGTGCACAATCAGGCTGAAAACGCATTTAAAGCAATAAAAAGTTCATTTTGGCTCTCACACCTAAACTAAACATTGTAGACTCAAAAATTTGGCTGTATTTAGTGTATTCTAGCATCCTGAAGATGATTCCAGCATTAATTTCATTGTGCTTATGCTCATTTTGAAGATTTTGACATTTTCACCTTAAGTGTACAATCAGGGGCTGAAAACGCGTTTAAAGCAATAAAAAGTTCATTTTGGCTCTCACACCTAAACTAAACGTTGTAGACTCAAAATTTTTGCTGTATTTAGTGTATTCTAGCATCCTGAAGATTCCAGCATTAATTTCATTGTGCTTATGCTCATTTTTAAGATTTTGACATTTTCACCTAAAGTGCACAATCAGGCTGAAAACGCATTTAAAGCAATAAAAAGTTCATTTTGGCTCTCACACCTAAACTAAACGTTGTAGACTCAAAATTTTGGCTGTATTTAGTGTATTCTAGCATCCTGAAGATGATTCCAGCATTAATTTCATTGTGCTTATGCTCATTTTTAAGATTTTGACATTTTCACCTTAAGTGTACAATCAGGTGCTGAAAACGCGTTTAAAGCAATAAAAAGTTCATTTTGGCTCTCACACCTAAACTAAACGTTGTAGACTCAAAATTTTTGCTGTATTTAGTGTATTCTAGCATCCTGAAGATGATTCCAGCATTAATTTCATTGTGCTTATGCTAATTTTTAAGATTTTGACATTTTCAACTAAAGTGCACAATCAGGCTGAAAACGCATTTAAAGCCATAAAAAGTTCATTTTGGCTCTCACACCTAAACTAAACGTTGTAGACTCAAAATTTTTGCTGTATTTAGTGTATTCTAGCATCCTGAAGATGATTGCAGCATTAATTTCATTGTGCTTATGCTCATTTTTAAGATTTTGACATTTTCACCTAAAGTGCACAATCAGGCTGAAAACGCATTTAAAGCAATAAAAAGTTCATTTTGGCTCTCACACCTAAACTAAACGTTGTAGACTCAAAATTTTTGCTGTGTTCAGTGTATTCTAGCATCCTGAAGATGATTCCAGCATTAATTTCATTGTGCTTATTCTCATTTTGAAGATTTTGACATTTTCACCTAAAGGGTACAATCTGGCTGAAAACGCATATAAAGCAATAAAAAGTTCATTTTGGCACTCACACCTAAACTAAACGTTGTAGACTCAAAATTTTTGCTGTATTTAGTGTATTCTAGCATCTTGAAGATGATTCCAGCATTAATTTCATTGTGCTTATGCTCATTTTGAAGATTTTGACATTTTCACCTAAAGTGCACAATCAGGCTGAAAACGCATTTAAAGCAATAAAAAGTTCATTTTGGCTCTCACACCTAAAATAAACGTTGTAGACTCAAAATTTTTGCTGTACTTAGTGTATTCTAGCATCCTGAAGATGATTCCAGCATTAATTTCATTGTGCTTATGCTCATTTTTGAAGATTTTGACATTTTCACCTTAAGTGTACAATCAGGGGCTGAAAACGCATTTAAAGCAATAAAAAGTTCATTTTGGCTCTCACACCTAAACTAAACGTTGTAGACTCAAAATTTTTGCTGTATTTAGTGTATTCTAGCATCCTGAAGATGATTCCAGCATTAATTTCATTGTGCTTATGCTCATTTAGAAGATTTTGACATTTTCACCTTAAGTGTACAATCAGGGGCTGAAAACGCGTTTAAAGCAATAAAAAGTTCATTTTGGCTCTCACACCTAAACTAAACGTTGTAGACTCAAAATTTTTGCTGTATTTAGTGTATTCTAGCATCCTGAAGATGATTCCAGCATTAATTTCATTGTGCTTATGCTCATTTTGAAGATTTTGACATTTTCACCTAAAGTGCACAATCAGGCTGAAAACGCATTTAAAGCAATAAAAAGTTCATTTTGGCTCTCACACCTAAACTAAACGTTGTAGACTCAAAATTTTTGCTGTATTTAGTGTATTTTATCATCCTGAAGATGATTCCAGCATTAATTTCATTGTGCTTATGCTCATTTTTAAGATTTTGACATTTTCACCTAAAGTGCACAATCAGGCTGAAAACGCATTTAAAGCAATAAAAAGTTCATTTTGGCTCTCACACCTAAACTAAACGTTGTAGACTCAAAATTTTTGCTGTATTTAGTGTATTCTAGCATCCTGAAGATGATTCCAGCATTAATTTCATTGTGCTTATGCTCATTTTGAATATTTTGACATTTTCACCTAAAGTGCACAATCAGGCTGAAAACGCATTGAAAGCAATAAAAAGTTCATTTTGGCTCTCACACCTAAACTGAACGTTGTAGACTCAACATTTTTGCTGTATTTAGTGTATTTTAGCATCCTGAAGATGATTCCAGCATTAATTTCATTGTGCTTATGCTCATTTTGAAGATTTTGACATTTTCACCTTAAGTGTACAATCAGGGGCTGAAAACGCGTTTAAAGCAATAAAAAGTTCATTTTGGCTATCACACCTAAACTAAACGTTGAATACTCAAAATTTTTGTTGTATTTAGTGTATTCTAGCATCCTGAAGATGATTACTGCATTAATTTCATCGTGCTTATGCTCATTTTGAAGATTTTGACATTTTCACCTAAAGTGCACAATCAGGCTGAAAACGCATTTAAAGCAATAAAAAGTTCATTTTGGCTCTCACACCTAAACTAAACGTTGTAGACTCAAAATTTTTGCTGTATTTAGTGTATTCTAGCATCCTGAAGATGATTCCAGCATTAATTTCATTGTGCTTATGCTCATTTTTAAGATTTTGACATTTTCACCTAAAGTGCACAATCAGGCTGAAAACGCATTTAAAGCAATAAAAAGTTCATTTTGGCTCTCACACCTAAACTAAACGTTGTAGACTCAAAATTTTTGCTGTATTTAGTGTATTCTAGCATCCTGAAGATGATTCCAGCATTAATTTCATCGTGCTTATGCTCATTTTTAAGATTTTGACATTTTCACCTTAAGTGTACAATCAGGTGCTGAAAACGCGTTTAAAGCAATAAAAAGTTCATTTTGGCTCTCACACTAAACTAAACGTTGTAGACTCAAAATTTTTGCTGTATTTAGTGTATTCTAGCATCCTGAAGATGATTGCAGCATTAATTTCATTGTGCTTATGCTCATTTTTAAGATTTTGACATTTTCACCTAAAGTGCACAATCAGGCTGAAAACGCATTTAAAGCAATAAAAAGTTCATTTTGGCTCTCACACCTAAACTAAACGTTGTAGACTCAAAATTTTTGCTGTGTTTAGTGTATTCTAGCATCCTGAAGATGATTCCAGCATTAATTTCATTGTGCTTATTCTCATTTTGAAGATTTTGACATTTTCACCTTACGTGTACAATCAGGGGCTGAAAACGCGTTTAAAGCAATAAAAAGTTCATTTTGGCTCTCACACCTAAACTAAACGTTGTAGACTCAAAATTTTTGCTGTATTTAGTGTATTCTAGCATCCTGAAGATGATTCCAGCATTAATTTCATTGTGCTTATGCTCATTTTGAATATTTTGACATTTTCACCTAAAGTGCACAATCAGGCTGAAAACGCATTGAAAGCAATAAAAAGTTCATTTTGGCTCTCACACCTAAACTGAACGTTGTAGACTCAACATTTTTGCTGTATTTAGTGTATTTTAGCATCCTGAAGATGATTCCAGCATTAATTTCATTGTGCTTATGCTCATTTTGAAGATTTTGACATTTTCACCTTAAGTGTACAATCAGGGGCTGAAAACGCGTTTAAAGCAATAAAAAGTTCATTTTGGCTATCACACCTAAACTAAACGTTGAATACTCAAAATTTTTGTTGTATTTAGTGTATTCTAGGATCCTGAAGATGATTACTGCATTAATTTCATCGTGCTTATGCTCATTTTGAAGATTTTGACATTTTCACCTAAAGTGCACAATCAGGCTGAAAACGCATTTAAAGCAATAAAAAGTTCATTTTGGCTCTCACACCTAAACTAAACGTTGTAGACTCAAAATTTTTGCTGTATTTAGTGTATTCTAGCATCCTGAAGATGATTCCAGCATTAATTTCATTGTGCTTATGCTCATTTTTAAGATTTTGACATTTTCACCTAAAGTGCACAATCAGGCTGAAAACGCATTTAAAGCAATAAAAAGTTCATTTTGGCTCTCACACCTAAACTAAACGTTGTAGACTCAAAATTTTTGCTGTATTTAGTGTATTCTAGCATCCTGAAGATGATTCCAGCATTAATTTCATCGTGCTTATGCTCATTTTTAAGATTTTGACATTTTCACCTTAAGTGTACAATCAGGTGCTGAAAACGCGTTTAAAGCAATAAAAAGTTCATTTTGGCTCTCACACTAAACTAAACGTTGTAGACTCAAAATTTTTGCTGTATTTAGTGTATTCTAGCATCCTGAAGATGATTGCAGCATTAATTTCATTGTGCTTATGCTCATTTTTAAGATTTTGACATTTTCACCTAAAGTGCACAATCAGGCTGAAAACGCATTTAAAGCAATAAAAAGTTCATTTTGGCTCTCACACCTAAACTAAACGTTGTAGACTCAAAATTTTTGCTGTGTTTAGTGTATTCTAGCATCCTGAAGATGATTCCAGCATTAATTTCATTGTGCTTATTCTCATTTTGAAGATTTTGACATTTTCACCTTACGTGTACAATCAGGGGCTGAAAACGCGTTTAAAGCAATAAAAAGTTCATTTTGGCTCTCACACCTAAACTAAACGTTGTAGACTCAAAATTTTTGCTGTATTTAGTGTATTCTAGCATCCTGAAGATGATTCCAGCATTAATTTCATTGTGCTTATTCTCATTTTGAAGATTTTGACATTTTCACCTTACGTGTACAATCAGGGGCTGAAAACGCGTTTAAAGCAATAAAAAGTTCATTTTGGCTCTCACACCTAAACTAAACGTTGTAGACTCAAAATTTTTGCTGTATTTAGTGTATTCTAGCATCCTGAAGATGATTCCAGCATTAATTTCATTGTGCTTATGCTCATTTTTAAGATTTTGACATTTTCACCTAAAGGGTACAATCTGGCTGAAAACGCATATAAAGCAATAAATGTCATGATTAGTATCAGCTGTGCTGTTTCAGTTGCAGTTGCTGGGGAGACAGCTGGTGGGCGGAGCCCACCACACTCACCTGTAACCCGTTAGCTCATCAAGCCAAGTTAAAAGCCTGAGAGAAACAGCAAGGAGTGTCGGGATATTCCTCTGTGACACTACTCACTTGACCCGACTGGTAAACGCTTATCCGAGAACCAGCTGCTGATCTCCATGACTTACCTTTTTGCTGCCACTGTGCATGCTTTTGTGTTTGTTTGCTATCCGCCTGTGTGCGTGAGTTTGTGTTTCCTTTTGTCCGCCTGTGTGCGTGATTTTGTGTTTTCATTTATTACTATTATTAAATCTAAGTTATCCGCATCCCTGCCCTGGCTCGCCTTCCTCTCTGCATCTGGGTCCTCCTTTCTCAAGCCGTGACAGAATGATCCCACCATAAATGGACCCAGCGGATCAAGAGGCAGGTACCGTTCCTGTTTTGGCGGTGCGCATGCAGCGCCCGCTTCCAGTTTCCAGCGGCGGGTGGGGAGCGCCCGTGGCCAGTTCTGGCGGCGCTCGTGCAGCGCTTGTTGCCGATGTTTCTGGCGGCGCTCGTGTAGCGTCCGTTGCCAGTGTTCCCGGCGGCGCTGATGGCAGCGCCCGTGCCGATGTTTCTGGCGGCGCTCGCGGAGCGCACGTTGCCAGTGTTTCCGGCGGCGCTGATGGCAGCGCCCGTGCCGATGTTTCCGGCGGCGCTGATGGCAGCGCCCTTGCCGATGTTTCTGGTGGCGCTCGCGGAGCGCACGTTGCCAGTGTTTCCGGCGGCGCTGGTTGAGCGCCCGTTGCCAGTTCTGGCGGCCCCCGTACAGCGCCCGCTTCCAGTTCCGGCGGCGTACGTCCTGCGCTGCAGCCCCTGGCATCATCGCCTGAGCCGCTGCAGCCCCTGGCATCATCGCCTGAGCCGCTGCAGCCCCTGGCATCATCGCCTGAGCCGCTGCAGCCCCTGGCATCATCGCCTGTGCCGCTGCAGCCCCTGGACTCTACGCCGGAGCCTTCATCCGGGTCCCACTACAGACGGTGACTTTGTTTAGGACGTCTGGGATCCGTCCCTTAAGGGGGGGGGGGGGTACTGTCATGTCTGGGTAGAGCTGGCTTTGGTTGAGGGCCCCGATTGGTCCTGAGTGGATGCCTGCCCTTTCGCAGGCTGACCAATCCGGGCCCTCAGCCACTTGTGCCTGGCCCCAGGTGTGACTAATCCCCTAATTGGTGTGGGTGCATTTAATTCCCGGGTGGTGATCAGTCCCTTGTGGGATCATTGCCGTTTGTCACGGTCACCCCCGGAGTTTGTTCTGTCGTTTTGATTTTGAGTTTGTAAAATAAAGCACGCCAGTCTCGCCTGCACTCCTGTTGTGGTTCTCCTGCCTCCCTGCATTTTGGGTCCTCTACTCCACACGCCGGCGGACTCAACTCCGCTCCTTGGCCGGACCGTGACAATAAAAAGTTCATTTTGGCACTCACACCTAAACTAAACGTTGTAGACTCAAAATTTTTGCTGTATTTAGTGTATTCTAGCATCTTGAAGATGATTCCAGCATTAATTTCATTGTGCTTATGCTCATTTTTGAAAATTTTGACATTTTCACCTTAAGTGTACAATCAGGGGCTGAAAACGCATTTAAAGCAATAAAAAGTTCATTTTGGCTCTCACACCTAAACTAAACGTTGTAGACTCAAAATTTTTGCTGTATTTAGTGTATTCTAGCATCCTGAAGATGATTCCAGCATTAATTTCATTGTGCTTATGCTCATTTTTAAGATTTTGACATTTTCACCTAAAGTGCACAATCAGGCTGAAAACGCATTTAAAGCAATAAAAAGTTCATTTTGGCTCCCACACCTAAACTAAACGTTGTAGACTCAAAATTTTTGCTGTATTTAGTGTATTCTAGCATCCTGAAGATGATTCCAGCATTAATTTCATTGTGCTTATGCTCATTTTGAAGATTTTGACATTTTCACCTTACGTGTACAATCAGGGGCTTAAAACGCGTTTAAAGCAATAAAAAGTTAATTTTGGCTCTCACACCTAAACTATACGTTGTAGACTCAAAATTTTTGCTGTATTTAGTGTATTCTAGCATCTTGAAGATGATTCCAGCATTAATTTCATTGTGCGTATGCTCATTTTGAAGATTTTGACATTTTCACCTTAAGTGCACAATCAGGCTGAAAACGCATTTAAAGCCATAAAAAGTTCATTTTGGCTCTCACACCTAAACTAAACGTTGTAGACTCAAAATTTTTGCTGTATTTAGTGTATTCTAGCATCCTGAAGATGATTCCAAAATTAATTTCATTGTGCTTATGCTCATTTGAAGATTTTGACATTTTCACCTTACGTGTACAATCAGGGGCTGAAAACGCGTTTAAAGCAATAAAAAGTTCATTTTGGCTCTCACACCTAAACTAAACGTTGTAGACTCAAAATTTTTGCTGTATTTAGTGTATTCTAGCATCCTGAAGATGATTCCAGCATTAATTTCATTGTGCTTATGCTCATTTTGAAGATTTTGACATTTTCACCTTAAGTGTACAATCAGGGGCTGAAAACGCGTTTAAAGCAATAAAAAGTTCATTTTGGCTCTCACACCTAAACTAAACGTTGTAGACTCAAAATTTTTGCTGTATTTAGTGTATTCTAGCATCCTGAAGATGATTCCAGCATTAATTTCATTGTGCTTATGCTCATTTTGAAGATTTTGACATTTTCACCTAAAGTGCACAATCAGGCTGAAAACGCATTTAAAGCAATAAAAAGTTCATTTTGGCTCTCACACCTAAACTAAACGTTGTAGACTCAAAATTTTTGCTGTATTTAGTGTATTTTATCATCCTGAAGATGATTCCAGCATTAATTTCATTGTGCTTATGCTCATTTTTAAGATTTTGACATTTTCACCTAAAGTGCACAATCAGGCTGAAAACGCATTTAAAGCAATAAAAAGTTCATTTTGGCTCTCACACCTAAACTGAACGTTGTAGACTCAACATTTTTGCTGTATTTAGTGTATTTTAGCATCCTGAAGATGATTCCAGCATTAATTTCATTGTGCTTATGCTCATTTTGAAGATTTTGACATTTTCACCTTAAGTGTACAATCAGGGGCTGAAAACGCGTTTAAAGCAATAAAAAGTTCATTTTGGCTCTCACACCTAAAATAAACGTTGTAGACTCAAAATTTTTGCTGTATTTAGTGTATTCTAGCATCCTGAAGATGATTCCAGCATTAATTTCATTGTGCTTATGCTCATTTTGAAGATTTTGACATTTTCACCTAAAGTGCACAATCAGGCTGAAAACGCGTTCAAAGCAATAAAAAGTTCATTTTGGCTGTCACAACTAAACTAAACGTTGTAGACTCAAAATTTTTGCTGTATTTGGTGTATTCTAGCATCCTGAAGATGATTCCAGCATTAATTTCATTGTGCTTATGCTCATTTTAAAGATTTTGACATTTTCACCTAAAGTGCACAATCAGGCTGAAAACGCATTTAAAGCAATAAAAAGTTCATTTTGGCTCTCACACCTAAACTAAACGTTGTAGACTCAAAATTGTTGCTGTATTTAGTGTATTCTAGCATCCTGAAGATTATTCCAGCATTAATTTAATTGTGCTTATGCTCATTTTGAAGATTTTGACATTTTCACCTTAAGTGTACAATCAGGGGCTGAAAACGCGTTTAAAGCAATAAAAAGTTCATTTTGGCTCTCACACCTAAACTAAACGTTGTAGACTCAAAATTTTTGCTGTATTTAGTGTATTGTAGCATCCTGAAGATGATTCCAGCATTAATTTCATTGTGCTTATGCTCATTTTGAAGATTTTGACATTTTCACCTAAAGTGCACAATCAGGCTGAAAACGCATTTAAAGCAATAAAAAGTTCATTTTGGCTCTCACACCTAAACTAAACGTTGTAGACTCAAAATTTTGGCTGTATTTAGTGTATTCTAGCATCCTGAAGATGATTCCAGCATTAATTTCATTGTGCTTATGCTCATTTTGAAGATTTTGACATTTTCACCTTAAGTGTACAATCAGGGGCTGAAAACGCGTTTAAAGCAATAAAAAGTTCATTTTGGCTCTCACACCTAAACTAAACGTTGTAGACTCAAAATTTTTGCTGTATTTAGTGTATTCTAGCATCCTGAAGATTCCAGCATTAATTTCATTGTGCTTATGCTCATTTTTAAGATTTTGACATTTTCACCTAAAGTGCACAATCAGGCTGAAAACGCATTTAAAGCAATAAAAAGTTCATTTTGGCTCTCACACCTAAACTAAACGTTGTAGACTCAAAATTTTGGCTGTATTTAGTGTATTCTAGCATCCTGAAGATGATTCCAGCATTAATTTCATTGTGCTTATGCTCATTTTTAAGATTTTGACATTTTCACCTTAAGTGTACAATCAGGTGCTGAAAACGCGTTTAAAGCAATAAAAAGTTCATTTTGGCTCTCACACCTAAACTAAACGTTGTAGACTCAAAATTTTTGCTGTATTTAGTGTATTCTAGCATCCTGAAGATGATTCCAGCATTAATTTCATTGTGCTTATGCTAATTTTTAAGATTTTGACATTTTCACCTAAAGTGCACAATCAGGCTGAAAACGCATTTAAAGCAATAAAAAGTTCATTTTGGCTCTCACACCTAAACAAAACGTTGTAGACTCAAAATTTTTGCTGTATTTAGTGTATTCTAGCATCCTGAAGATTCCAGCATTAATTTCATTGTGCTTATGCTCATTTTTAAGATTTTGACGTTTTCACCTAAAGTGCACAATCTGGCTGAAAACGCATTTAAAGCAATAAAAAGTTCATTTTGGCACTTACACCTAAACTAAACGTTGTAGACTCAAAATTTTTGCTGTATTTAGTGTATTCTAGCATCTTGAAGATGATTCCAGCATTAATTTCATTGTGCTTATGCTCATTTTGAAGATTTTGACATTTTCACCTAAAGTGCTCAATCAGGCTGAAAACGCATTTAAAGCCATAAAAAGTTCATTTTGTCTCTCACACCTAAACTAAACGTTGTAGACTCAAAATTTTTGCTGTATTTAGTGTATTCTAGCATCTTGAAGATGATTCCAGCATTAATTTCATTGTGCTTATGCTCATTTTGAAGATTTTGACATTTTCACCTTAAGTGAACAATCAGGGGCTGAAAACGCGTTTAAAGCAATAAAAAGTTCATTTTGGCTCTCACACCTAAACTAAACGTATACTCAAAATTTTTGTTGTATTCAGTGTATTCTAGCATCCTGAAGATGATTCCAGCATTAATTTCATTGTGCTTATGCTAATTTTTAAGATTTTGACATTTTCACCTAAAGTGCACAATCAGGCTGAAAACGCATTTAAAGCAATAAAAAGTTCATTTTGGCTCTCACACCTAAACAAAACGTTGTAGACTCAAAATTTTTGCTGTATTTAGTGTATTCTAGCATCCTGAAGATTCCAGCATTAATTTCATTGTGCTTATGCTCATTTTTAAGATTTTGACGTTTTCACCTAAAGTGCACAATCTGGCTGAAAACGCATTTAAAACAAAAAAAAGTTCATTTTGGCACTTACACCTAAACTAAACGTTGTAGACTCAAAATTTTTGCTGTATTTAGTGTATTCTAGCATCTTGAAGATGATTCCAGCATTAATTTCATTGTGCTTATGCTCATTTTGAAGATTTTGACATTTTCACCTAAAGTGCACAATCAGGCTGAAAACGCATTTAAAGCCATAAAAAGTTCATTTTGTCTCTCACACCTGAACTAAACGTTGTAGACTCAAAATTTTTGCTGTATTTGGTGTATTCTAGCATCCTGAAGATGATTCCAGCATTAATTTCATTGTGCTTATGCTCATTTTGAAGATTTTGACATTTTCACCTTAAGTGTACAATCAGGGGCTGAAAACGCGTTTAAAGCAATAAAAAGTTCATTTTGGCTCTCACACCTAAACTAAACGTTGTAGACTCAAAATTTTTGCTGTATTTAGTGTATTGTAGCATCCTGAAGATGATTCCAGCATTAATTTCATTGTGCTTATGCTCATTTTGAAGATTTTGACATTTTCACCTAAAGTGCTCAATCAGGCTGAAAACGCATTTAAAGCCATAAAAAGTTCATTTTGTCTCTCACACCTAAACTAAACGTTGTAGACTCAAAATTTTTGCTGTATTTAGTGTATTCTAGCATCTTGAAGATGATTCCAGCATTAATTTCATTGTGCTTATGCTCATTTTGAAGATTTTGACATTTTCACCTTAAGTGAACAATCAGGGGCTGAAAACGCGTTTAAAGCAATAAAAAGTTCATTTTGGCTCTCACACCTAAACTAAACGTATACTCAAAATTTTTGTTGTATTCAGTGTATTCTAGCATCCTGAAGATGATTCCAGCATTAATTTCATTGTGCTTATGCTAATTTTTAAGATTTTGACATTTTCACCTAAAGTGCACAATCAGGCTGAAAACGCATTTAAAGCAATAAAAAGTTCATTTTGGCTCTCACACCTAAACAAAACGTTGTAGACTTAAAATTTTTGCTGTATTTAGTGTATTCTAGCATCCTGAAGATTCCAGCATTAATTTCATTGTGCTTATGCTCATTTTTAAGATTTTGACGTTTTCACCTAAAGTGCACAATCTGGCTGAAAACGCATTTAAAGCAAAAAAAAGTTCATTTTGGCACTTACACCTAAACTAAACGTTGTAGACTCAAAATTTTTGCTGTATTTAGTGTATTCTAGCATCTTGAAGATGATTCCAGCATTTATTTCATTGTGCTTATGCTCATTTTGAAGATTTTGACATTTTCACCTAAAGTGCACAATCAGGCTGAAAACGCATTTAAAGCCATAAAAAGTTCATTTTGTCTCTCACACCTGAACTAAACGTTGTAGACTCAAAATTTTTGCTGTATTTAGTGTATTGTAGCATCCTGAAGATGATTCCAGCATTAATTTCATTGTGCTTATGCTCATTTTGAAGATTTTGACATTTTCACCTAAAGTGCACAATCAGGCTGAAAACGCATTTAAAGCAATAAAAAGTTCATTTTGGCTCTCACACCTAAACTAAACGTTGTAGACTCAAAATTTTGGCTGTATTTAGTGTATTCTAGCATCCTGAAGATGATTCCAGCATTAATTTCATTGTGCTTATGCTCATTTTGAAGATTTTGACATTTTCACCTTAAGTGTACAATCAGGGGCTGAAAACGCGTTTAAAGCAATAAAAAGTTCATTTTGGCTCTCACACCTAAACTAAACGTTGTAGACTCAAAATTTTTGCTGTATTTAGTGTATTCTAGCATCCTGAAGATTCCAGCATTAATTTCATTGTGCTTATGCTCATTTTTAAGATTTTGACATTTTCACCTAAAGTGCACAATCAGGCTGAAAACGCATTTAAAGCAATAAAAAGTTCATTTTGGCTCTCACACCTAAACTAAACGTTGTAGACTCAAAATTTTGGCTGTATTTAGTGTATTCTAGCATCCTAAAGATGATTCCAGCATTAATTTCATTGTGCTTATGCTCATTTTTAAGATTTTGACATTTTCACCTTAAGTGTACAATCAGGTGCTGAAAACGCGTTTAAAGCAATAAAAAGTTCATTTTGGCTCTCACACCTAAACTAAACGTTGTAGACTCAAAATTTTTGCTGTATTTAGTGTATTCTAGCATCCTGAAGATGATTGCAGCATTAATTTCATTGTGCTTATGCTAATTTTTAAGATTTTGACATTTTCACCTAAAGTGCACAATCAGGCTGAAAACGCATTTAAAGCAATAAAAAGATCATTTTGGCTCTCACACCTAAACAAAACGTTGTAGACTCAAAATTTTTGCTGTATTTAGTGTATTCTAGCATCCTGAAGATTCCAGCATTAATTTCATTGTGCTTATGCTCATTTTTAAGATTTTGACGTTTTCACCTAAAGTGCACAATCTGGCTGAAAACGCATTTAAAGCAAAAAAAAGTTCATTTTGGCACTTACACCTAAACTAAACGTTGTAGACTCAAAATTCTTGCTGTATTTAGTGTATTCTAGCATCTTGAAGATGATTCCAGCATTAATTTCATTGTGCTTATGCTCATTTTGAAGATTTTGACATTTTCACCTAAAGTGCACAATCAGGCTGAAAACGCATTTAAAAACATAAAAAGTTCATTTTGTCTCTCACACCTGAACTAAACGTTGTAGACTCAAAATTTTTGCTGTATTTGGTGTATTCTAGCATCCTGAAGATGATTCCAGCATTAATTTCATTGTGCTTATGCTCATTTTGAAGATTTTGACATTTTCACCTAAAGTGCACAATCAGGCTGAAAACGCATTTAAAGCAATAAAAAGTTCATTTTGGCTCTCACACCTAAACTAAACGTTGTAGACTCAAAATTGTTGCTGTATTTAGTGTATTCTAGCATCCTGAAGATTATTCCAGCATTAATTTCATTGTGCTTATGCTCATTTTGAAGATTTTGACATTTTCACCTTAAGTGTACAATCAGGGGCTGAAAACGCGTTTAAAGCAATAAAAAGTTCATTTTGGCTCTCACACCTAAACTAAACGTTGTAGACTCAAAATTTTTGCTGTATTTAGTGTATTGTAGCATCCTGAAGATGATTCCAGCATTAATTTCATTGTGCTTATGCTCATTTTGAAGATTTTGACATTTTCACCTAAAGTGCACAATCAGGCTGAAAACGCATTTAAAGCAATAAAAAGTTCATTTTGGCTCTCACACCTAAACTAAACGTTGTAGACTCAAAATTTTGGCTGTATTTAGTGTATTCTAGCATCCTGAAGATGATTCCAGCATTAATTTCATTGTGCTTATGCTCATTTTGAAGATTTTGACATTTTCACCTTAAGTGTACAATCAGGGGCTGAAAACGCGTTTAAAGCAATAAAAAGTTCATTTTGGCTCTCACACCTAAACTAAACGTTGTAGACTCAAAATTTTTGCTGTATTTAGTGTATTCTAGCATCCTGAAGATTCCAGCATTAATTCCATTGTGCTTATGCTCATTTTTAAGATTTTGACATTTTCACCTAAAGTGCACAATCAGGCTGAAAACGCATTTAAAGCAATAAAAAGTTCATTTTGGCTCTCACACCTAAACTAAACGTTGTAGACTCAAAATTTTTGCTGTATTTAGTGTATTCTAGCATCCTGAAGATGATTCCAGCATTAATTTCATTGTGCTTATGCTAATTTTTAAGATTTTGACATTTTCACCTAAAGTGCACAATCAGGCTGAAAACGCATTTAAAGCAATAAAAAGTTCATTTTGGCTCTCACACCTAAACAAAACGTTGTAGACTCAAAATTTTTGCTGTATTTAGTGTATTCTAGCATCCTGAAGATTCCAGCATTAATTTCATTGTGCTTATGCTCATTTTTAAGATTTTGACGTTTTCACCTAAAGTGCACAATCTGGCTGAAAACGCATTTAAAGCAATAAAAAGTTCATTTTGGCACTTACACCTAAACTAAACGTTGTAGACTCAAAATTTTTGCTGTATTTAGTGTATTCTAGCATCTTGAAGATGATTCCAGCATTAATTTCATTGTGCTTATGCTCATTTTGAAGATTTTGACATTTTCACCTAAAGTGCACAATCAGGCTGAAAACGCATTTAAAGCCATAAAAAGTTCATTTTGTCTCTCACACCTAAACTAAACGTTGTAGACTCAAAATTTTTGCTGTATTTAGTGTATTCTAGCATCTTGAAGATGATTCCAGCATTAATTTCATTGTGCTTATGCTCATTTTGAAGATTTTGACATTTTCACCTTAAGTGAACAATCAGGGGCTGAAAACGCGTTTAAAGCAATAAAAAGTTAATTTTGGCTCTCACACCTAAACTAAACGTATACTCAAAATTTTTGTTGTATTCAGTGTATTCTAGCATCCTGAAGATGATTCCAGCATTAATTTCATTGTGCTTATGCTAATTTTTAAGATTTTGACATTTTCACCTAAAGTGCACAATCAGGCTGAAAACGCATTTAAAGCCATAAAAAGTTCATTTTGGCTCTCACACCTAAACTAAACGTTGTAGACTCAAAATTTTTGCTGTATTTAGTGTATTCTAGCATCCTGAAGATGATTCCAAAATTAATTTCATTGTGCTTATGCTCATTTGAAGATTTTGACATTTTCACCTTACGTGTACAATCAGGGGCTGAAAACGCGTTTAAAGCAATAAAAAGTTCATTTTGGCTCTCACACCTAAACTAAACGTTGTAGACTCAAAATTTTTGCTGTATTTAGTGTATTCTAGCATCCTGAAGATGATTCCAGAATTAATTTCATTGTGCTTATGCTCATTTTGAAGATTTTGACATTTTCACCTTAAGTGTACAATCAGGGGCTGAAAACGCGTTTAAAGCAATAAAAAGTTCATTTTGGCTCTCACACCTAAACTAAACGTTGTAGACTCAAAATTTCTGCTGTATTTAGTGTATTCTAGCATCCTGAAGATGATTCCAGCATTAATTTCATTGTGCTTATGCTCATTTTGAAGATTTTGACATTTTCACCTAAAGTGCACAATCAGGCTGAAAACGCATTTAAAGCAATAAAAAGTTCATTTTGGCTCTCACACCTAAACTAAACGTTGTAGACTCAAAATTTTTGCTGTATTTAGTGTATTTTATCATCCTGAAGATGATTCCAGCATTAATTTCATTGTGCTTATGCTCATTTTTAAGATTTTGACATTTTCACCTAAAGTGCACAATCAGGCTGAAAACGCATTTAAAGCAATAAAAAGTTCATTTTGGCTCTCACACCTAAACTGAACGTTGTAGACTCAACATTTTTGCTGTATTTAGTGTATTTTAGCATCCTGAAGATGATTCCAGCATTAATTTCATTGTGCTTATGCTCATTTTGAAGATTTTGACATTTTCACCTTAAGTGTACAATCAGGGGCTGAAAACGCGTTTAAAGCAATAAAAAGTTCATTTTGGCTATCACACCTAAACTAAACGTTGAATACTCAAATTTTTTGTTGTATTTAGTGTATTCTAGCATCCTGAAGATGATTACTGCATTAATTTCATCGTGCTTATGCTCATTTTAAAGATTTTGACATTTTCACCTAAAGTGCACAATCAGGCTGAAAACGCATTTAAAGCAATAAAAAGTTCATTTTGGCTCTCACACCTAAAATAAACGTTGTAGACTCAAAATTTTTGCTGTATTTAGTGTATTCTAGCATCCTGAAGATGATTCCAGCATTAATTTCATTGTGCTTATGCTCATTTTGAAGATTTTGACATTTTCACCTAAAGTGCACAATCAGGCTGAAAACGCGTTCAAAGCAATAAAAAGTTCATTTTGGCTGTCACAACTAAACTAAACGTTGTAGACTCAAAATTTTTGCTGTATTTGGTGTATTCTAGCATCCTGAAGATGATTCCAGCATTAATTTCATTGTGCTTATGCTCATTTTGAAGATTTTGACATTTTCACCTAAAGTGCACAATCAGGCTGAAAACGCATTTAAAGCAATAAAAAGTTCATTTTGGCTCTCACACCTAAACTAAACGTTGTAGACTCAAAATTTTTGCTGTATTTAGTATTCTAGCATCCTGAAGATTATTCCAGCATTAATTTCATTGTGCTTATGCTCATTTTGAAGATTTTGACATTTTCACCTTAAGTGTACAATCAGGGGCTGAAAACGCGTTTAAAGCAATAAAAAGTTCATTTTGGCTCTCACACCTAAAATAAACGTTGTAGACTCAAAATTTTTGCTGTATTTAGTGTATTCTAGCATCCTGAAGATGATTCCAGCATTAATTTCATTGTGCTTATGCTCATTTTTAAGATTTTGACATTTTCACCTAAAGTGCACAATCAGGCTGAAAACGCATTTAAAGCAATAAAAAGTTCATTTTGGCTCTCACACCTAAACTAAACGTTGTAGACTCAAAATTTTGGCTGTATTTAGTGTATTCTAGCATCCTGAAGATGATTCCAGCATTAATTTCATTGTGCTTATGCTCATTTTTAAGATTTTGACATTTTCACCTTAAGTGTACAATCAGGTGCTGAAAACGCGTTTAAAGCAATAAAAAGTTCATTTTGGCTCTCACACCTAAACTAAACGTTGTAGACTCAAAATTTTTGCTGTATTTAGTGTATTCTAGCATCCTGAAGATGATTGCAGCATTAATTTCATTGTGCTTATGCTAATTTTTAAGATTTTGACATTTTCACCTAAAGTGCACAATCAGGCTGAAAACGCATTTAAAGCAATAAAAAGTTCATTTTGGCTCTCACACCTAAACAAAACGTTGTAGACTCAAAATTTTTGCTGTATTTAGTGTATTCTAGCATCCTGAAGATTCCAGCATTAATTTCATTGTGCTTATGCTCATTTTTAAGATTTTGACGTTTTCACCTAAAGTGCACAATCTGGCTGAAAACGCATTTAAAGCAAAAAAAAGTTCATTTTGGCACTTACACCTAAACTAAACGTTGTAGACTCAAAATTCTTGCTGTATTTAGTGTATTCTAGCATCTTGAAGATGATTCCAGCATTAATTTCATTGTGCTTATGCTCATTTTGAAGATTTTGACATTTTCACCTAAAGTGCACAATCAGGCTGAAAACGCATTTAAAGCCATAAAAAGTTCATTTTGTCTCTCACACCTGAACTAAACGTTGTAGACTCAAAATTTTTGCTGTATTTGGTGTATTCTAGCATCCTGAAGATGATTCCAGCATTAATTTCATTGTGCTTATGCTCATTTTGAAGATTTTGACATTTTCACCTAAAGTGCACAATCAGGCTGAAAACGCATTTAAAGCAATAAAAAGTTCATTTTGGCTCTCACACCTAAACTAAACGTTGTAGACTCAAAATTGTTGCTGTATTTAGTGTATTCTAGCATCCTGAAGATTATTCCAGCATTAATTTAATTGTGCTTATGCTCATTTTGAAGATTTTGACATTTTCACCTTAAGTGTACAATCAGGGGCTGAAAACGCGTTTAAAGCAATAAAAAGTTCATTTTGGCTCTCACACCTAAACTAAACGTTGTAGACTCAAAATTTTTGCTGTATTTAGTGTATTGTAGCATCCTGAAGATGATTCCAGCATTAATTTCATTGTGCTTATGCTCATTTTGAAGATTTTGACATTTTCACCTAAAGTGCACAATCAGGCTGAAAACGCATTTAAAGCAATAAAAAGTTCATTTTGGCTCTCACACCTAAACTAAACGTTGTAGACTCAAAATTTTGGCTGTATTTAGTGTATTCTAGCATCCTGAAGATGATTCCAGCATTAATTTCATTGTGCTTATGCTCATTTTGAAGATTTTGACATTTTCACCTTAAGTGTACAATCAGGGGCTGAAAACGCGTTTAAAGCAATAAAAAGTTCATTTTGGCTCTCACACCTAAACTAAACGTTGTAGACTCAACATTTTTGCTGTATTTAGTGTATTCTAGCATCCTGAAGATTCCAGCATTAATTTCATTGTGCTTATGCTCATTTTTAAGATTTTGACATTTTCACCTAAAGTGCACAATCAGGCTGAAAACGCATTTAAAGCAATAAAAAGTTCATTTTGGCTCTCACACCTAAACTAAACGTTGTAGACTCAAAATTTTGGCTGTATTTAGTGTATTCTAGCATCCTGAAGATGATTCCAGCATTAATTTCATTGTGCTTATGCTCATTTTTAAGATTTTGACATTTTCACCTTAAGTGTACAATCAGGTGCTGAAAACGCGTTTAAAGCAATAAAAAGTTCATTTTGGCTCTCACACCTAAACTAAACGTTGTAGACTCAAAATTTTTGCTGTATTTAGTGTATTCTAGCATCCTGAAGATGATTCCAGCATTAATTTCATTGTGCTTATGCTAATTTTTAAGATTTTGACATTTTCACCTAAAGTGCACAATCAGGCTGAAAACGCATTTAAAGCAATAAAAAGTTCATTTTGGCTCTCACACCTAAACAAAACGTTGTAGACTCAAAATTTTTGCTGTATTTAGTGTATTCTAGCATCCTGAAGATTCCAGCATTAATTTCATTGTGCTTATGCTCATTTTTAAGATTTTGACGTTTTCACCTAAAGTGCACAATCTGGCTGAAAACGCATTTAAAGCAATAAAAAGTTCATTTTGGCACTTACACCTAAACTAAACGTTGTAGACTCAAAATTTTTGCTGTATTTAGTGTATTCTAGCATCTTGAAGATGATTCCAGCATTAATTTCATTGTGCTTATGCTCATTTTGAAGATTTTGACATTTTCACCTAAAGTGCTCAATCAGGCTGAAAACGCATTTAAAGCCATAAAAAGTTCATTTTGTCTCTCACACCTAAACTAAACGTTGTAGACTCAAAATTTTTGCTGTATTTAGTGTATTCTAGCATCTTGAAGATGATTCCAGCATTAATTTCATTGTGCTTATGCTCATTTTGAAGATTTTGACATTTTCACCTTAAGTGAACAATCAGGGGCTGAAAACGCGTTTAAAGCAATAAAAAGTTCATTTTGGCTCTCACACCTA
Organism: Vanacampus margaritifer; assembly: GCF_051991255.1. Classification (NCBI taxonomy): domain Eukaryota; kingdom Metazoa; phylum Chordata; class Actinopteri; order Syngnathiformes; family Syngnathidae; genus Vanacampus; species Vanacampus margaritifer. Next base: position 881,785 of record NC_135451.1, read on the forward strand.
AACTAAACGTATACTCAAAATTTTTGTTGTATTCAGTGTATTCTAGCATCCTGAAGATGATTCCAGCATTAATTTCATTGTGCTTATGCTAATTTTTAAGATTTTGACATTTTCACCTAAAGTGCACAATCAGGCTGAAAACGCATTTAAAGCAATAAAAAGTTCATTTTGGCTCTCACACCTAAACAAAACGTTGTAGACTCAAAATTTTTGCTGTATTTAGTGTATTCTAGCATCCTGAAGATTCCAGCATTAATTTCATTGTGCTTATGCTCATTTTTAAGATTTTGACGTTTTCACCTAAAGTGCACAATCTGGCTGAAAACGCATTTAAAACAAAAAAAAGTTCATTTTGGCACTTACACCTAAACTAAACGTTGTAGACTCAAAATTTTTGCTGTATTTAGTGTATTCTAGCATCTTGAAGATGATTCCAGCATTAATTTCATTGTGCTTATGCTCATTTTGAAGATTTTGACATTTTCACCTAAAGTGCACAATCAGGCTGAAAACGCATTTAAAGCCATAAAAAGTTCATTTTGTCTCTCACACCTGAACTAAACGTTGTAGACTCAAAATTTTTGCTGTATTTGGTGTATTCTAGCATCCTGAAGATGATTCCAGCATTAATTTCATTGTGCTTATGCTCATTTTGAAGATTTTGACATTTTCACCTAAAGTGCACAATCAGGCTGAAAACGCATTTAAAGCAATAAAAAGTTAATTTTGGCTCTCACACCTAAACTAAACGTTGTAGACTCAAAATTTTTGCTGTATTTAGTGTATTCTAGCATCCTGAAGATGATTCCAGCATTAATTTCATTGTGCTTATGCTCATTTTGAAGATTTTGACATTTTCACCTTAAGTGTACAATCAGGGGCTGAAAACGCGTTTAAAGCAATAAAAAGTTCATTTTGGCTCTCACACCTAAACTAAACGTTGTAGACTCAAAATTTCTGCTGTATTTAGTGTATTCTAGCATCCTGAAGATGATTCCAGCATTAATTTCATTGTGCTTATGCTCATTTTGAAGATTTTGACATTTTCACCTAAAGTGCACAATCAGGCTGAAAACGCATTTAAAGCAATAAAAAGTTCATTTTGGCTCTCACACCTAAACTAAACGTTGTAGACTCAAAATTTTTGCTGTATTTAGTGTATTTTATCATCCTGAAGATGATTCCAGCATTAATTTCATTGTGCTTATGCTCATTTTTAAGATTTTGACATTTTCACCTAAAGTGCACAATCAGGCTGAAAACGCATTTAAAGCAATAAAAAGTTCATTTTGGCTCTCACACCTAAACTGAACGTTGTAGACTCAACATTTTTGCTGTATTTAGTGTATTTTAGCATCCTGAAGATGATTCCAGCATTAATTTCATTGTGCTTATGCTCATTTTGAAGATTTTGACATTTTCACCTTAAGTGTACAATCAGGGGCTGAAAACGCGTTTAAAGCAATAAAAAGTTCATTTTGGCTATCACACCTAAACTAAACGTTGAATACTCAAAATTTTTGTTGTATTTAGTGTATTCTAGCATCCTGAAGATGATTACTGCATTAATTTCATCGTGCTTATGCTCATTTTAAAGATTTTGACATTTTCACCTAAAGTGCACAATCAGGCTGAAAACGCATTTAAAGCAATAAAAAGTTCATTTTGGCTCTCACACCTAAAATAAACGTTGTAGACTCAAAATTTTTGCTGTATTTAGTGTATTCTAGCATCCTGAAGATGATTCCAGCATTAATTTCATTGTGCTTATGCTCATTTTGAAGATTTTGACATTTTCACCTAAAGTGCACAATCAGGCTGAAAACGCGTTCAAAGCAATAAAAAGTTCATTTTGGCTGTCACAACTAAACTAAACGTTGTAGACTCAAAATTTTTGCTGTATTTGGTGTATTCTAGCATCCTGAAGATGATTCCAGCATTAATTTCATTGTGCTTATGCTCATTTTGAAGATTTTGACATTTTCACCTAAAGTGCACAATCAGGCTGAAAACGCATTTAAAGCAATAAAAAGTTCATTTTGGCTCTCACACCTAAACTAAACGTTGTAGACTCAAAATTTTTGCTGTATTTAGTATTCTAGCATCCTGAAGATTATTCCAGCATTAATTTCATTGTGCTTATGCTCATTTTGAAGATTTTGACATTTTCACCTTAAGTGTACAATCAGGGGCTGAAAACGCGTTTAAAGCAATAAAAAGTTCATTTTGGCTCTCACACCTAAAATAAACGTTGTAGACTCAAAATTTTTGCTGTATTTAGTGTATTCTAGCATCCTGAAGATGATTCCAGCATTAATTTCATTGTGCTTATGCTCATTTTTAAGATTTTGACATTTTCACCTAAAGTGCACAATCAGGCTGAAAACGCATTTAAAGCAATAAAAAGTTCATTTTGGCTCTCACACCTAAACTAAACGTTGTAGACTCAAAATTTTGGCTGTATTTAGTGTATTCTAGCATCCTGAAGATGATTCCAGCATTAATTTCATTGTGCTTATGCTCATTTTTAAGATTTTGACATTTTCACCTTAAGTGTACAATCAGGTGCTGAAAACGCGTTTAAAGCAATAAAAAGTTCATTTTGGCTCTCACACCTAAACTAAACGTTGTAGACTCAAAATTTTTGCTGTATTTAGTGTATTCTAGCATCCTGAAGATGATTGCAGCATTAATTTCATTGTGCTTATGCTAATTTTTAAGATTTTGACATTTTCACCTAAAGTGCACAATCAGGCTGAAAACGCATTTAAAGCAATAAAAAGTTCATTTTGGCTCTCACACCTAAACAAAACGTTGTAGACTCAAAATTTTTGCTGTATTTAGTGTATTCTAGCATCCTGAAGATTCCAGCATTAATTTCATTGTGCTTATGCTCATTTTTAAGATTTTGACGTTTTCACCTAAAGTGCACAATCTGGCTGAAAACGCATTTAAAGCAAAAAAAAGTTCATTTTGGCACTTACACCTAAACTAAACGTTGTAGACTCAAAATTCTTGCTGTATTTAGTGTATTCTAGCATCTTGAAGATGATTCCAGCATTAATTTCATTGTGCTTATGCTCATTTTGAAGATTTTGACATTTTCACCTAAAGTGCACAATCAGGCTGAAAACGCATTTAAAGCCATAAAAAGTTCATTTTGTCTCTCACACCTGAACTAAACGTTGTAGACTCAAAATTTTTGCTGTATTTGGTGTATTCTAGCATCCTGAAGATGATTCCAGCATTAATTTCATTGTGCTTATGCTCATTTTGAAGATTTTGACATTTTCACCTAAAGTGCACAATCAGGCTGAAAACGCATTTAAAGCAATAAAAAGTTCATTTTGGCTCTCACACCTAAACTAAACGTTGTAGACTCAAAATTGTTGCTGTATTTAGTGTATTCTAGCATCCTGAAGATTATTCCAGCATTAATTTAATTGTGCTTATGCTCATTTTGAAGATTTTGACATTTTCACCTTAAGTGTACAATCAGGGGCTGAAAACGCGTTTAAAGCAATAAAAAGTTCATTTTGGCTCTCACACCTAAACTAAACGTTGTAGACTCAAAATTTTTGCTGTATTTAGTGTATTGTAGCATCCTGAAGATGATTCCAGCATTAATTTCATTGTGCTTATGCTCATTTTGAAGATTTTGACATTTTCACCTAAAGTGCACAATCAGGCTGAAAACGCATTTAAAGCAATAAAAAGTTCATTTTGGCTCTCACACCTAAACTAAACGTTGTAGACTCAAAATTTTGGCTGTATTTAGTGTATTCTAGCATCCTGAAGATGATTCCAGCATTAATTTCATTGTGCTTATGCTCATTTTGAAGATTTTGACATTTTCACCTTAAGTGTACAATCAGGGGCTGAAAACGCGTTTAAAGCAATAAAAAGTTCATTTTGGCTCTCACACCTAAACTAAACGTTGTAGACTCAACATTTTTGCTGTATTTAGTGTATTCTAGCATCCTGAAGATTCCAGCATTAATTTCATTGTGCTTATGCTCATTTTTAAGATTTTGACATTTTCACCTAAAGTGCACAATCATGCTGAAAACGCATTTAAAGCAATAAAAAGTTCATTTTGGCTCTCACACCTAAACTAAACGTTGTAGACTCAAAATTTTGGCTGTATTTAGTGTATTCTAGCATCCTGAAGATGATTCCAGCATTAATTTCATTGTGCTTATGCTCATTTTTAAGATTTTGACATTTTCACCTTAAGTGTACAATCAGGTGCTGAAAACGCGTTTAAAGCAATAAAAAGTTCATTTTGGCTCTCACACCTAAACTAAACGTTGTAGACTCAAAATTTTTGCTGTATTTAGTGTATTCTAGCATCCTGAAGATGATTCCAGCATTAATTTCATTGTGCTTATGCTAATTTTTAAGATTTTGACATTTTCACCTAAAGTGCACAATCAGGCTGAAAACGCATTTAAAGCAATAAAAAGTTCATTTTGGCTCTCACACCTAAACAAAACGTTGTAGACTCAAAATTTTTGCTGTATTTAGTGTATTCTAGCATCCTGAAGATTCCAGCATTAATTTCATTGTGCTTATGCTCATTTTTAAGATTTTGACGTTTTCACCTAAAGTGCACAATCTGGCTGAAAACGCATTTAAAGCAATAAAAAGTTCATTTTGGCACTTACACCTAAACTAAACGTTGTAGACTCAAAATTTTTGCTGTATTTAGTGTATTCTAGCATCTTGAAGATGATTCCAGCATTAATTTCATTGTGCTTATGCTCATTTTGAAGATTTTGACATTTTCACCTAAAGTGCTCAATCAGGCTGAAAACGCATTTAAAGCCATAAAAAGTTCATTTTGTCTCTCACACCTAAACTAAACGTTGTAGACTCAAAATTTTTGCTGTATTTAGTGTATTCTAGCATCTTGAAGATGATTCCAGCATTAATTTCATTGTGCTTATGCTCATTTTGAAGATTTTGACATTTTCACCTTAAGTGAACAATCAGGGGCTGAAAACGCGTTTAAAGCAATAAAAAGTTCATTTTGGCTCTCACACCTAAACTAAACGTATACTCAAAATTTTTGTTGTATTCAGTGTATTCTAGCATCCTGAAGATGATTCCAGCATTAATTTCATTGTGCTTATGCTAATTTTTAAGATTTTGACATTTTCACCTAAAGTGCACAATCAGGCTGAAAACGCATTTAAAGCAATAAAAAGTTCATTTTGGCTCTCACACCTAAACAAAACGTTGTAGACTCAAAATTTTTGCTGTATTTAGTGTATTCTAGCATCCTGAAGATTCCAGCATTAATTTCATTGTGCTTATGCTCATTTTTAAGATTTTGACGTTTTCACCTAAAGTGCACAATCTGGCTGAAAACGCATTTAAAACAAAAAAAAGTTCATTTTGGCACTTACACCTAAACTAAACGTTGTAGACTCAAAATTTTTGCTGTATTTAGTGTATTCTAGCATCTTGAAGATGATTCCAGCATTAATTTCATTGTGCTTATGCTCATTTTGAAGATTTTGACATTTTCACCTAAAGTGCACAATCAGGCTGAAAACGCATTTAAAGCCATAAAAAGTTCATTTTGTCTCTCACACCTGAACTAAACGTTGTAGACTCAAAATTTTTGCTGTATTTGGTGTATTCTAGCATCCTGAAGATGATTCCAGCATTAATTTCATTGTGCTTATGCTCATTTTGAAGATTTTGACATTTTCACCTAAAGTGCACAATCAGGCTGAAAACGCATTTAAAGCAATAAAAAGTTAATTTTGGCTCTCACACCTAAACTAAACGTTGTAGACTCAAAATTTTTGCTGTATTTAGTGTATTCTAGCATCCTGAAGATGATTCCAGCATTAATTTCATTGTGCTTATGCTCATTTTGAAGATTTTGACATTTTCACCTTAAGTGTACAATCAGGGGCTGAAAACGCGTTTAAAGCAATAAAAAGTTCATTTTGGCTCTCACACCTAAACTAAACGTTGTAGACTCAAAATTTCTGCTGTATTTAGTGTATTCTAGCATCCTGAAGATGATTCCAGCATTAATTTCATTGTGCTTATGCTCATTTTGAAGATTTTGACATTTTCACCTAAAGTGCACAATCAGGCTGAAAACGCATTTAAAGCAATAAAAAGTTCATTTTGGCTCTCACACCTAAACTAAACGTTGTAGACTCAAAATTTTTGCTGTATTTAGTGTATTTTATCATCCTGAAGATGATTCCAGCATTAATTTCATTGTGCTTATGCTCATTTTTAAGATTTTGACATTTTCACCTAAAGTGCACAATCAGGCTGAAAACGCATTTAAAGCAATAAAAAGTTCATTTTGGCTCTCACACCTAAACTGAACGTTGTAGACTCAACATTTTTGCTGTATTTAGTGTATTTTAGCATCCTGAAGATGATTCCAGCATTAATTTCATTGTGCTTATGCTCATTTTGAAGATTTTGACATTTTCACCTTAAGTGTACAATCAGGGGCTGAAAACGCGTTTAAAGCAATAAAAAGTTCATTTTGGCTATCACACCTAAACTAAACGTTGAATACTCAAAATTTTTGTTGTATTTAGTGTATTCTAGCATCCTGAAGATGATTACTGCATTAATTTCATCGTGCTTATGCTCATTTTAAAGATTTTGACATTTTCACCTAAAGTGCACAATCAGGCTGAAAACGCATTTAAAGCAATAAAAAGTTCATTTTGGCTCTCACACCTAAAATAAACGTTGTAGACTCAAAATTTTTGCTGTATTTAGTGTATTCTAGCATCCTGAAGATGATTCCAGCATTAATTTCATTGTGCTTATGCTCATTTTGAAGATTTTGACATTTTCACCTAAAGTGCACAATCAGGCTGAAAACGCGTTCAAAGCAATAAAAAGTTCATTTTGGCTGTCACAACTAAACTAAACGTTGTAGACTCAAAATTTTTGCTGTATTTGGTGTATTCTAGCATCCTGAAGATGATTCCAGCATTAATTTCATTGTGCTTATGCTCATTTTGAAGATTTTGACATTTTCACCTAAAGTGCACAATCAGGCTGAAAACGCATTTAAAGCAATAAAAAGTTCATTTTGGCTCTCACACCTAAACTAAACGTTGTAGACTCAAAATTTTTGCTGTATTTAGTATTCTAGCATCCTGAAGATTATTCCAGCATTAATTTCATTGTGCTTATGCTCATTTTGAAGATTTTGACATTTTCACCTTAAGTGTACAATCAGGGGCTGAAAACGCGTTTAAAGCAATAAAAAGTTCATTTTGGCTCTCACACCTAAAATAAACGTTGTAGACTCAAAATTTTTGCTGTATTTAGTGTATTCTAGCATCCTGAAGATGATTCCAGCATTAATTTCATTGTGCTTATGCTCATTTTTAAGATTTTGACATTTTCACCTAAAGTGCACAATCAGGCTGAAAACGCATTTAAAGCAATAAAAAGTTCATTTTGGCTCTCACACCTAAACTAAACGTTGTAGACTCAAAATTTTGGCTGTATTTAGTGTATTCTAGCATCCTGAAGATGATTCCAGCATTAATTTCATTGTGCTTATGCTCATTTTTAAGATTTTGACATTTTCACCTTAAGTGTACAATCAGGTGCTGAAAACGCGTTTAAAGCAATAAAAAGTTCATTTTGGCTCTCACACCTAAACTAAACGTTGTAGACTCAAAATTTTTGCTGTATTTAGTGTATTCTAGCATCCTGAAGATGATTGCAGCATTAATTTCATTGTGCTTATGCTAATTTTTAAGATTTTGACATTTTCACCTAAAGTGCACAATCAGGCTGAAAACGCATTTAAAGCAATAAAAAGTTCATTTTGGCTCTCACACCTAAACAAAACGTTGTAGACTCAAAATTTTTGCTGTATTTAGTGTATTCTAGCATCCTGAAGATTCCAGCATTAATTTCATTGTGCTTATGCTCATTTTTAAGATTTTGACGTTTTCACCTAAAGTGCACAATCTGGCTGAAAACGCATTTAAAGCAAAAAAAAGTTCATTTTGGCACTTACACCTAAACTAAACGTTGTAGACTCAAAATTCTTGCTGTATTTAGTGTATTCTAGCATCTTGAAGATGATTCCAGCATTAATTTCATTGTGCTTATGCTCATTTTGAAGATTTTGACATTTTCACCTAAAGTGCACAATCAGGCTGAAAACGCATTTAAAGCCATAAAAAGTTCATTTTGTCTCTCACACCTGAACTAAACGTTGTAGACTCAAAATTTTTGCTGTATTTGGTGTATTCTAGCATCCTGAAGATGATTCCAGCATTAATTTCATTGTGCTTATGCTCATTTTGAAGATTTTGACATTTTCACCTAAAGTGCACAATCAGGCTGAAAACGCATTTAAAGCAATAAAAAGTTCATTTTGGCTCTCACACCTAAACTAAACGTTGTAGACTCAAAATTGTTGCTGTATTTAGTGTATTCTAGCATCCTTAAGATTATTCCAGCATTAATTTAATTGTGCTTATGCTCATTTTGAAGATTTTGACATTTTCACCTTAAGTGTACAATCAGGGGCTGAAAACGCGTTTAAAGCAATAAAAAGTTCATTTTGGCTCTCACACCTAAACTAAACGTTGTAGACTCAAAATTTTTGCTGTATTTAGTGTATTGTAGCATCCTGAAGATGATTCCAGCATTAATTTCATTGTGCTTATGCTCATTTTGAAGATTTTGACATTTTCACCTAAAGTGCACAATCAGGCTGAAAACGCATTTAAAGCAATAAAAAGTTCATTTTGGCTCTCACACCTAAACTAAACGTTGTAGACTCAAAATTTTGGCTGTATTTAGTGTATTCTAGCATCCTGAAGATGATTCCAGCATTAATTTCATTGTGCTTATGCTCATTTTGAAGATTTTGACATTTTCACCTTAAGTGTACAATCAGGGGCTGAAAACGCGTTTAAAGCAATAAAAAGTTCATTTTGGCTCTCACACCTAAACTAAACGTTGTAGACTCAACATTTTTGCTGTATTTAGTGTATTCTAGCATCCTGAAGATTCCAGCATTAATTTCATTGTGCTTATGCTCATTTTTAAGATTTTGACATTTTCACCTAAAGTGCACAATCAGGCTGAAAACGCATTTAAAGCAATAAAAAGTTCATTTTGGCTCTCACACCTAAACTAAACGTTGTAGACTCAAAATTTTGGCTGTATTTAGTGTATTCTAGCATCCTGAAGATGATTCCAGCATTAATTTCATTGTGCTTATGCTCATTTTTAAGATTTTGACATTTTCACCTTAAGTGTACAATCAGGTGCTGAAAACGCGTTTAAAGCAATAAAAAGTTCATTTTGGCTCTCACACCTAAACTAAACGTTGTAGACTCAAAATTTTTGCTGTATTTAGTGTATTCTAGCATCCTGAAGATGATTCCAGCATTAATTTCATTGTGCTTATGCTAATTTTTAAGATTTTGACATTTTCACCTAAAGTGCACAATCAGGCTGAAAACGCATTTAAAGCAATAAAAAGTTCATTTTGGCTCTCACACCTAAACAAAACGTTGTAGACTCAAAATTTTTGCTGTATTTAGTGTATTCTAGCATCCTGAAGATTCCAGCATTAATTTCATTGTGCTTATGCTCATTTTTAAGATTTTGACGTTTTCACCTAAAGTGCACAATCTGGCTGAAAACGCATTTAAAGCAATAAAAAGTTCATTTTGGCACTTACACCTAAACTAAACGTTGTAGACTCAAAATTTTTGCTGTATTTAGTGTATTCTAGCATCTTGAAGATGATTCCAGCATTAATTTCATTGTGCTTATGCTCATTTTGAAGATTTTGACATTTTCACCTAAAGTGCTCAATCAGGCTGAAAACGCATTTAAAGCCATAAAAAGTTCATTTTGTCTATCACACCTAAACTAAACGTTGTAGACTCAAAATTTTTGCTGTATTTAGTGTATTCTAGCATCTTGAAGATGATTCCAGCATTAATTTCATTGTGCTTATGCTCATTTTGAAGATTTTGACATTTTCACCTTAAGTGAACAATCAGGGGCTGAAAACGCGTTTAAAGCAATAAAAAGTTCATTTTGGCTCTCACACCTAAACTAAACGTATACTCAAAATTTTTGTTGTATTCAGTGTATTCTAGCATCCTGAAGATGATTCCAGCATTAATTTCATTGTGCTTATGCTAATTTTTAAGATTTTGACATTTTCACCTAAAGTGCACAATCAGGCTGAAAACGCATTTAAAGCAATAAAAAGTTCATTTTGGCTCTCACACCTAAACAAAACGTTGTAGACTCAAAATTTTTGCTGTATTTAGTGTATTCTAGCATCCTGAAGATTCCAGCATTAATTTCATTGTGCTTATGCTCATTTTTAAGATTTTGACGTTTTCACCTAAAGTGCACAATCTGGCTGAAAACGCATTTAAAACAAAAAAAAGTTCATTTTGGCACTTACACCTAAACTAAACGTTGTAGACTCAAAATTTTTGCTGTATTTAGTGTATTCTAGCATCTTGAAGATGATTCCAGCATTAATTTCATTGTGCTTATGCTCATTTTGAAGATTTTGACATTTTCACCTAAAGTGCACAATCAGGCTGAAAACGCATTTAAAGCCATAAAAAGTTCATTTTGTCTCTCACACCTGAACTAAACGTTGTAGACTCAAAATTTTTGCTGTATTTGGTGTATTCTAGCATCCTGAAGATGATTCCAGCATTAATTTCATTGTGCTTATGCTCATTTTGAAGATTTTGACATTTTCACCTAAAGTGCACAATCAGGCTGAAAACGCATTTAAAGCAATAAAAAGTTAATTTTGGCTCTCACACCTAAACTAAACGTTGTAGACTCAAAATTGTTGCTGTATTTAGTGTATTCTAGCATCCTGAAGATTATTCCAGCATTAATTTCATTGTGCTTATGCTCATTTTGAAGATTTTGACATTTTCACCTTAAGTGTACAATCAGGGGCTGAAAACGCGTTTAAAGCAATAAAAAGTTCATTTTGGCTCTCACACCTAAACTAAACGTTGTAGACTCAAAATTTTTGCTGTATTTAGTGTATTGTAGCATCCTGAAGATGATTCCAGCATTAATTTCATTGTGCTTATGCTCATTTTGAAGATTTTGACATTTTCACCTAAAGTGCTCAATCAGGCTGAAAACGCATTTAAAGCCATAAAAAGTTCATTTTGTCTCTCACACCTAAACTAAACGTTGTAGACTCAAAATTTTTGCTGTATTTAGTGTATTCTAGCATCTTGAAGATGATTCCAGCATTAATTTCATTGTGCTTATGCTCATTTTGAAGATTTTGACATTTTCACCTTAAGTGAACAATCAGGGGCTGAAAACGCGTTTAAAGCAATAAAAAGTTCATTTTGGCTCTCACACCTAAACTAAACGTATACTCAAAATTTTTGTTGTATTCAGTGTATTCTAGCATCCTGAAGATGATTCCAGCATTAATTTCATTGTGCTTATGCTAATTTTTAAGATTTTGACATTTTCACCTAAAGTGCACAATCAGGCTGAAAACGCATTTAAAGCAATAAAAAGTTCATTTTGGCTCTCACACCTAAACAAAACGTTGTAGACTCAAAATTTTTGCTGTATTTAGTGTATTCTAGCATCCTGAAGATTCCAGCATTAATTTCATTGTGCTTATGCTCATTTTTAAGATTTTGACGTTTTCACCTAAAGTGCACAATCTGGCTGAAAACGCATTTAAAGCAAAAAAAAGTTCATTTTGGCACTTACACCTAAACTAAATGTTGTAGACTCAAAATTTTTGCTGTATTTAGTGTATTCTAGCATCTTGAAGATGATTCCAGCATTAATTTCATTGTGCTTATGCTCATTTTGAAGATTTTGACATTTTCACCTAAAGTGCACAATCAGGCTGAAAACGCATTTAAAGCCATAAAAAGTTCATTTTGTCTCTCACACCTGAACTAAACGTTGTAGACTCAAAATTTTTGCTGTATTTGGTGTATTCTAGCATCCTGAAGATGATTCCAGCATTAATTTCATTATGCTTATGCTCATTTTGAAGATTTTGACATTTTCACCTAAAGTGCACAATCAGGCTGAAAACGCATTTAAAGCAATAAAAAGTTCATTTTGGCTCTCACACCTAAACTAAACGTTGTAGACTCAAAATTGTTGCTGTATTTAGTGTATTCTAGCATCCTGAAGATTATTCCAGCATTAATTTCATTGTGCTTATGCTCATTTTGAAGATTTTGACATTTTCACCTTAAGTGTACAATCAGGGGCTGAAAACGCGTTTAAAGCAATAAAAAGTTCATTTTGGCTCTCACACCTAAACTAAACGTTGTAGACTCAAAATTTTTGCTGTATTTAGTGTATTGTAGCATCCTGAAGATGATTCCAGCATTAATTTCATTGTGCTTATGCTCATTTTGAAGATTTTGACATTTTCACCTAAAGTGCACAATCAGGCTGAAAACGCATTTAAAGCAATAAAAAGTTCATTTTGGCTCTCACACCTAAACTAAACGTTGTAGACTCAAAATTTTGGCTGTATTTAGTGTATTCTAGCATCCTGAAGATGATTCCAGCATTAATTTCATTGTGCTTATGCTCATTTTGAAGATTTTGACATTTTCACCTTAAGTGTACAATCAGGGGCTGAAAACGCGTTTAAAGCAATAAAAAGTTCATTTTGGCTCTCACACCTAAACTAAACGTTGTAGACTCAAAATTTTTGCTGTATTTAGTGTATTCTAGCATCCTGAAGATTCCAGCATTAATTTCATTGTGCTTATGCTCATTTTTAAGATTTTGACATTTTCACCTAAAGTGCACAATCAGGCTGAAAACGCATTTAAAGCAATAAAAAGTTCATTTTGGCTCTCACACCTAAACTAAACGTTGTAGACTCAAAATTTTGGCTGTATTTAGTGTATTCTAGCATCCTAAAGATGATTCCAGCATTAATTTCATTGTGCTTATGCTCATTTTTAAGATTTTGACATTTTCACCTTAAGTGTACAATCAGGTGCTGAAAACGCGTTTAAAGCAATAAAAAGTTCATTTTGGCTCTCACACCTAAACAAAACGTTGTAGACTCAAAATTTTTGCTGTATTTAGTGTATTCTAGCATCCTGAAGATTCCAGCATTAATTTCATTGTGCTTATGCTCATTTTTAAGAATTTGACGTTTTCACCTAAAGTGCACAATCTGGCTGAAAACGCATTTAAAGCAAAAAAAAGTTCATTTTGGCACTTACACCTAAACTAAACGTTGTAGACTCAAAATTCTTGCTGTATTTAGTGTATTCTAGCATCTTGAAGATGATTCCAGCATTAATTTCATTGTGCTTATGCTCATTTTGAAGATTTTGACATTTTCACCTAAAGTGCACAATCAGGCTGAAAACGCATTTAAAGCCATAAAAAGTTCATTTTGTCTCTCACACCTGAACTAAACGTTGTAGACTCAAAATTTTTGCTGTATTTGGTGTATTGTAGCATCCTGAAGATGATTCCAGCATTAATTTCATTGTGCTTATGCTCATTTTGAAGATTTTGACATTTTCACCTAAAGTGCACAATCAGGCTGAAAACGCATTTAAAGCAATAAAAAGTTCATTTTGGCTCTCACACCTAAACTAAACGTTGTAGACTCAAAATTTTGGCTGTATTTAGTGTATTCTAGCATCCTGAAGATGATTCCAGCATTAATTTCATTGTGCTTATGCTCATTTTGAAGATTTTGACATTTTCACCTTAAGTGTACAATCAGGGGCTGAAAACGCGTTTAAAGCAATAAAAAGTTCATTTTGGCTCTCACACCTAAACTAAACGTTGTAGACTCAAATTTTTTGCTGTATTTAGTGTATTCTAGCATCCTGAAGATTCCAGCATTAATTCCATTGTGCTTATGCTCATTTTTAAGATTTTGACATTTTCACCTAAAGTGCACAATCAGGCTGAAAACGCATTTAAAGCAATAAAAAGTTCATTTTGGCTCTCACACCTAAACTAAACGTTGTAGACTCAAAATTTTGGCTGTATTTAGTGTATTCTAGCATCCTGAAGATGATTCCAGCATTAATTTCATTGTGCTTATGCTCATTTTTAAGATTTTGACATTTTCACCTTAAGTGTACAATCAGGTGCTGAAAACGCGTTTAAAGCAATAAAAAGTTCATTTTGGCTCTCACACCTAAACTAAACGTTGTAGACTCAAAATTTTTGCTGTATTTAGTGTATTCTAGCATCCTGAAGATGATTCCAGCATTAATTTCATTGTGCTTATGCTAATTTTTAAGATTTTGACATTTTCACCTAAAGTGCACAATCAGGCTGAAAACGCATTTAAAGCAATAAAAAGTTCATTTTGGCTCTCACACCTAAACTAAACGTTGTAGACTCAAAATTGTTGCTGTATTTAGTGTATTCTAGCATCCTGAAGATTATTCCAGCATTAATTTCATTGTGCTTATGCTCATTTTGAAGATTTTGACATTTTCACCTTAAGTGTACAATCAGGGGCTGAAAACGCGTTTAAAGCAATAAAAAGTTCATTTTGGCTCTCACACCTAAACTAAACGTTGTAGACTCAAAATTTTTGCTGTATTTAGTGTATTGTAGCATCCTGAAGATGATTCCAGCATTAATTTCATTGTGCTTATGCTCATTTTGAAGATTTTGACATTTTCACCTAAAGTGCACAATCAGGCTGAAAACGCATTTAAAGCAATAAAAAGTTCATTTTGGCTCTCACACCTAAACTAAACGTTGTAGACTCAAAATTTTGGCTGTATTTAGTGTATTCTAGCATCCTGAAGATGATTCCAGCATTAATTTCATTGTGCTTATGCTCATTTTGAAGATTTTGACATTTTCACCTTAAGTGTACAATCAGGGGCTGAAAACGCGTTTAAAGCAATAAAAAGTTCATTTTGGCTCTCACACCTAAACTAAACGTTGTAGACTCAAAATTTTTGCTGTATTTAGTGTATTCTAGCATCCTGAAGATTCCAGCATTAATTCCATTGTGCTTATGCTCATTTTTAAGATTTTGACATTTTCACCTAAAGTGCACAATCAGGCTGAAATCGCATTTAAAGCAATAAAAAGTTCATTTTGGCTCTCACACCTAAACTAAACGTTGTAGACTCAAAATTTTGGCTGTATTTAGTGTATTCTAGCATCCTGAAGATGATTCCAGCATTAATTTCATTGTGCTTATGCTCATTTTTAAGATTTTGACATTTTCACCTTAAGTGTACAATCAGGTGCTGAAAACGCGTTTAAAGCAATAAAAAGTTCATTTTGGCTCTCACACCTAAACTAAACGTTGTAGACTCAAAATTTTTGCTGTATTTAGTGTATTCTAGCATCCTGAAGATGATTCCAGCATTAATTTCATTGTGCTTATGCTAATTTTTAAGATTTTGACATTTTCACCTAAAGTGCACAATCAGGCTGAAAACGCATTTAAAGCAATAAAAAGTTCATTTTGGCTCTCACACCTAAACAAAACGTTGTAGACTCAAAATTTTTGCTGTATTTAGTGTATTCTAGCATCCTGAAGATTCCAGCATTAATTTCATTGTGCTTATGCTCATTTTTAAGATTTTGACGTTTTCACCTAAAGTGCACAATCTGGCTGAAAACGCATTTAAAGCAATAAAAAGTTCATTTTGGCACTTACACCTAAACTAAACGTTGTAGACTCAAAATTTTTGCTGTATTTAGTGTATTCTAGCATCTTGAAGATGATTCCAGCATTAATTTCATTGTGCTTATGCTCATTTTGAAGATTTTGACATTTTCACCTAAAGTGCACAATCAGGCTGAAAACGCATTTAAAGCCATAAAAAGTTCATTTTGTCTCTCACACCTAAACTAAACGTTGTAGACTCAAAATTTTTGCTGTATTTAGTGTATTCTAGCATCTTGAAGATGATTCCAGCATTAATTTCATTGTGCTTATGCTCATTTTGAAGATTTTGACATTTTCACCTTAAGTGAACAATCAGGGGCTGAAAACGCGTTTAAAGCAATAAAAAGTTCATTTTGGCTCTCACACCTAAACTAAACGTATACTCAAAATTTTTGTTGTATTCAGTGTATTCTAGCATCCTGAAGATGATTCCAGCATTAATTTCATTGTGCTTATGCTAATTTTTAAGATTTTGACATTTTCACCTAAAGTGCACAATCAGGCTGAAAACGCATTTAAAGCAATAAAAAGTTCATTTTGGCTCTCACACCTAAACAAAACGTTGTAGACTCAAAATTTTTGCTGTATTTAGTGTATTCTAGCATCCTGAAGATTCCAGCATTAATTTCATTGTGCTTATGCTCATTTTTAAGATTTTGACGTTTTCACCTAAAGTGCACAATCTGGCTGAAAACGCATTTAAAGCAAAAAAAAGTTCATTTTGGCACTTACACCTAAACTAAACGTTGTAGACTCAAAATTTTTGCTGTATTTAGTGTATTCTAGCATCTTGAAGATGATTCCAGCATTAATTTCATTGTGCTTATGCTCATTTTGAAGATTTTGACATTTTCACCTAAAGTGCACAATCAGGCTGAAAACGCATTTAAAGCCATAAAAAGTTCATTTTGTCTCTCACACCTGAACTAAACGTTGTAGACTCAAAATTTTTGCTGTATTTGGTGTATTCTAGCATCCTGAAGATGATTCCAGCATTAATTTCATTGTGCTTATGCTCATTTTGAAGATTTTGACATTTTCACCTAAAGTGCACAATCAGGCTGAAAACGCATTTAAAGCAATAAAAAGTTCATTTTGGCTCTCACACCTAAACTAAACGTTGTAGACTCAAAATTGTTGCTGTATTTAGTGTATTCTAGCATCCTGAAGATTATTCCAGCATTAATTTCATTGTGCTTATGCTCATTTTGAAGATTTTGACATTTTCACCTTAAGTGTACAATCAGGGGCTGAAAACGCGTTTAAAGCAATAAAAAGTTCATTTTGGCTCTCACACCTAAACTAAACGTTGTAGACTCAAAATTTTTGCTGTATTTAGTGTATTGTAGCATCCTGAAGATGATTCCAGCATTAATTTCATTGTGCTTATGCTCATTTTGAAGATTTTGACATTTTCACCTAAAGTGCACAATCAGGCTGAAAACGCATTTAAAGCAATAAAAAGTTCATTTTGGCTCTCACACCTAAACTAAACGTTGTAGACTCAAAATTTTGGCTGTATTTAGTGTATTCTAGCATCCTGAAGATGATTCCAGCATTAATTTCATTGTGCTTATGCTCATTTTGAAGATTTTGACATTTTCACCTTAAGTGTACAATCAGGGGCTGAAAACGTGTTTAAAGCAATAAAAAGTTCATTTTGGCTCTCACACCTAAACTAAACGTTGTAGACTCAAAATTTTTGCTGTATTTAGTGTATTCTAGCATCCTGAAGATTCCAGCATTAATTTCATCGTGCTTATGCTCATTTTTAAGATTTTGACATTTTCACCTAAAGTGCACAATCAGGCTGAAAACGCATTTAAAGCAATAAAAAGTTCATTTTGGCTCTCACACCTAAACTAAACGTTGTAGACTCAAAATTTTGGCTGTATTTAGTGTATTCTAGCATCCTGAAGATGATTCCAGCATTAATTTCATTGTGCTTATGCTCATTTTTAAGATTTTGACATTTTCACCTTAAGTGTACAATCAGGTGCTGAAAACGCGTTTAAAGCAATAAAAAGTTCATTTTGGCTCTCACACCTAAACTAAACGTTGTAGACTCAAAATTTTTGCTGTATTTAGTGTATTCTAGCATCCTGAAGATGATTCCAGCATTAATTTCATTGTGCTTATGCTAATTTTTAAGATTTTGACATTTTCACCTAAAGTGCACAATCAGGCTGAAAACGCATTTAAAGCAATAAAAAGTTCATTTTGGCTCTCACACCTAAACAAAACGTTGTAGACTCAAAATTTTTGCTGTATTTAGTGTATTCTAGCATCCTGAAGATTCCAGCATTAATTTCATTGTGCTTATGCTCATTTTTAAGATTTTGACGTTTTCACCTAAAGTGCACAATCTGGCTGAAAACGCATTTAAAGCAATAAAAAGTTCATTTTGGCACTTACACCTAAACTAAACGTTGTAGACTCAAAATTTTTGCTGTATTTAGTGTATTCTAGCATCTTGAAGATGATTCCAGCATTAATTTCATTGTGCTTAT